>NW_027507881.1:4791106-4793606 GCF_037356315.1 Lithobates pipiens | reverse complement strand
CCATGACATCTGCTGGATACCCCGCTGACAGCAGAATGTAAACAAAAGGTACCAGCATTAAAAAAAATAAAGAAATAATAATAATAAAAAAACAAACAAACAACAGCGTGTCCTCCCCAATCCATACTAGGCCCTTTGGGAAGAGGAGTCACGATTGTTTGCTCCTTAACCACTTAAGGAACAGCCGCCATGGTTATACTGCGGCAGGTTGGCTCCCCTGGGCAAATCGCCGTCATGGCACATCGGCCGCTTTAAGAGCTCTAGGGGGCACGCACGCGCGGCAGTCCTGGTGCTCGTTGGGCAGCTGCGACTGCTCCTGACAGAGACGCAACGAAGTTCTGCCCATTTTTATACAGACAGATCTTCGTTCTGTCAGGGCAGGAGAGAGAGATCTGCTGCTCCTAAAGATTAGGAACAGCGATCTATCTCCTCCTCCTCCAGTCAGTCCCCCCCACCCCCCCCCACAGTTAGAAACACTCCCTAGGACACACATTTAACCCCTTGATCGCCCCCTAGTGTTAACTCCTTTCCTGCCAGTGACATTTATACAGTAATCAGTGGCTATTTATAGCTCTGATCGCTGTATAAAAGTGGTCCCAAAAAAAGCGTCAAAAGTGTCCGATCTGTACGCCGCAATGTCACAGTCCTGCTAAAAATCGTTGATCGCCACCATTACTGGTAAAAAAAAAAAAAAAAATTATAATAGAAATGGCATAAATCTTTCTCACAGTTTGTGGACGCTATAACTTTTGCGCAAAACAATCAATATATGCTTATTGCGATTTTTTTTTTTACCAAAAATATGTAGAAGAAGAATACATATCGGCCCAAACTGATGAAAAAATAATAATATTTTTTGGGGGGATATTTATTATAACAAAATGTAAAAAATATAGAATTTTTATAAAAATTGTCGCTCTATTTTTGTTTATAGCGCAAAAAAATTAAAACCGCAGAGGTGATCAAATACCACCAAAAGAAAGCTCTATTTGTGGGGAAAAAAAAGGATGCCAATTTTGTTTGGGAGCCACGTCGCACGACCGCGCAATTGTCAGTTAAAGCGATGCAGTGCCGAATCGCAAAAAGGGCCTGGTCCTTTGGCTGCAAATTGGTCCTGGGCTTAAGTGGTTAAGGGGGAAAACCATTCTGGTCCTTAAGTGGTTAACAACCAGGTATTTACTGGCTGATAAGGACGCCAGTGGCTGTCAGATCCTCAACAACCAGCTAAAATGAAACACATTCCTTAAAGCGGAGGTCCACCCTAAAGTGGACCTTCCACTCAATCGGAACCCTCCCCCCTCCGGCGCCACAATTGGCACCTTTCAGGGGGGAGGGGGGTGCAGGTACCTGTACAGTACAGGTAAATGCACCCACTTCCGGGATAGCTCTCTGCGGAAAGGGGCGTAGATTACGCCCCTTTCCGAAAGTCCCCCGCTGCCTGCTGGGAAACACATGGATCCCAGAGGCAGCAGGTCCATCCTTATTGCGCAGCGCGACTCGCGCATGCGCAGTAGGGAACCGGGAAATGAAGCCGAAAGGCTCCATTTCCTGATTCCCATACCCAATATGGCGGCGGCAGCACCCGAGAGACGATCGAGAGATCGGCTTCGGGTGCCGACATCGCAGGCGCGCTGGGCGGGTAAGTGTCACTATTTTAAAAGTCAGCAGCTGCAGTATTTGTAGCTGCTGGCTTAAACAAAAAAAAAAAAAACGCGGAGTCCCGGCGGACTCCCGCTTTAAAGTGGTTGTAAAGTCGAAACATTTTCTACCTTAATGCATTCCTTGAATAAAAGGTAAGAAACGCTTAGGTGTCAGCATCGCCCACTCAGCCCCTCTTTAGTTAGCTGACACCCCTTTTGGTCCAGCGCCGTGCATGTCGGCAGATCGTTTCTCCCCTCACTTCTGGGTATCGCTGGCTTTGCTAGGGCACCAGGAGCCATTGGCTCTCAGTGCTGTCAATCAAAGCCAGTGACGCGGGGGGCGGGGCCCAAGTTCCTCTGTCTGTGTCAATGGACACAGCAGAGGGACTCTGGTGCGAGCATGCACAAGTGCCCCCATGGAAAGCAGCTTCCCAATGGGGGCACTAGACAGAGAGGAGGGGCCAGGAGCGCTGACGGGGGGGGGAACCTCGAAAAGAGGAGGTTCCCGTCCGCTCTATGCGATTCAAATGCACAGAATAGGCAAGTATAGACGTGTTTGTTATTTTTTTTTTTATTATTATTTACCTTTACAAACTTTTTAACTATGGATTGCCTGGACCCACTACTTATTTACCACATGCATTTATTTATTTCCTTTTACTCCCTTTTAGTAGCGTTTTTTAGTGAATTGCCCAAAAGAAAAAAAAAAATTGAACGCTAAGAGGTATTTTACCACGGATCTTACAGCAGTAGATACTGCTTTGTGAATGGAGCTCAGTAGGATTTATAAAATACACAAAAAAGGTGAAAGGTGAATATACACATAAAAAATAAATAAAAGAATTAATAATAATATTATT
>NW_027507881.1:4658606-4788606 GCF_037356315.1 Lithobates pipiens | reverse complement strand
ACCTGTCTAGTACAGGATTCATAATCCAAGCAAGTTGATTATGGGCTTAGGTTTTTTTTTTTTTATTCATATCAAAAAAAAAAAAAATAATAACATTTAGGCCGCGTACACACGGGCGGACTGTCTGCCGAAACTAAGTTCGTCAAACAGTCCGCTCAAACTTTTGAATGAACGAACTTGCCCACACACGGCACTTTTTGAGCGGACTAAGTTCGTCGTACTAAGTCCACGCAACTTTTGAAATGAACGGACTCGCCCACACACGAGGACAGTCCGCTCATTTCGAGCGCGTGTCATGGTAGGCGGGGCCCGCGACGGAGACGTCGCTGGCTCCGCCGCCTGGAATGGACTTAAAGGGGAACCCCAACACTGAAAAAAATGGGCGTGGGGGTTCCCCCAAAGTCCACAACAGACCCTTGTCCGAGCACGCTACCCGGCCGGCCAGGAAAGGGGGGCGAGCGAGCGCGCCCCCCCTCCTGAGCCGTACCAGGCCGCGTGCCCTTAACATGGGGGGTGCCTTGGGGAAGGGGGGGGCCGCGCGCCCCCCCCACCCCAAAGCACCTTGTCCCCATGTTGATGAGGACAAGGGCCTCTTCCCGACAACCCTGGCCGTTGGTTGTCGGGGTCTGCGGGTGGGGGGCTTATCGGAATCCGGGAGCCCCCTTTAATAAGGGGGCCCCCGGATACCGGCCCCCCACCCTATGTGAATGAGTATGGGGTACAATGTACCCCTACCCATTCACCTGAAAAATAAAAGTACCCAAAAAAAAAACACAACACGCGAGATAAAATATTTTATTGCACAGCTCCGGGGGTCTTCCGTCTTCGGGGGTCTTCTCGCCAGACTCCTCCGCTATCTTCTTGTAGCTCTTTTGCTAGCGGAGGAGTCCGGCTTTCTTCCTCCCCGCCGCCGGCCTCTTCTCCCGACTTCGGGGGTCTTGTCCCCCTCTTCGGTTCTTCTGCCGGGCCACCGCGCCTTCTTATAGCTCTTTTGCAGGCGGTGGCCGGGTCTTCTGTCGCCGTCGCCTTCCGTTTTTCTTCTTCTTCTCCAGGAGATGTTGACACGTCGCTCTCTCCGGCCGGAATGCCAGAGCCGCGCTGCGCGGCCACTTATATAGTGACAATGGGGCGGTGTCACATGGTATATGTCACATGGGTTGGTCACATGGGTTGATGTCACATGGGGACTATGATATCGTAAGGGGGCGGGGTCACCATGTGACCAACCCATGTGACATATACCATGTGACACCGCCCCATTGTCACTATATAAGTGGCCGCGCAGCGCGGCTCTGGCATTCCGGCCGGAGAGAGCGACGTGTCAACATCTCCTGGAGAAGAAGAAGAAGAAGAAGAAGAAGAAGAAGAAGAAGAACGGAAGGCGACGGCGACAGAAGACCGGGCCACCGCCTGCAAAAGAGCCATAAGAAGGCGCGGTGGCCCAGCAGAAGAACCGAAGAGGGGCCCCCCCTTCCCCAAGGCACCCCCCATGTTGAGGGCACGCGGCCTGGTACGGCTCAGGAGGGGCGCCGGCCGGGTAGCGTGCTCGGACAAGGGTCTGTTGTGGACTTTGGGGGGACCCCCACGCCGATTTTTTTCGGCGTTGGAGTTCCCCTTTAAGTCCATACCAGGTGGCGGAGCCCGCGACGTCTCCTTCGCGGGCCCCGCCTACCTGGAGACGTGCTCGAAATGAGCAGACTTTTCTCCGGGCGGGAACAGTCCGCTCATTTCGAAAGTACAGCGGACTGGCCCACACACGGGCGGACTGTCCGCTGAAACCAAGTTTCAGCGAACAGTTTTACGGAAATTCCGTAAGACTTTGTTCGTCAAACAGTCCGCTGAAACTGTCCGCTGAAGCCCACACACGAGCGGACTGTCCGCTGAAACACTGTTCAGCGGACAAAGTTTGGCGAACAGTCCGCCCGTGTGTACGCGGCCTTAGAGATTTTTTTTGGGTGATTTTTAAGATTATATTCAAAATTTAAATTTTTTTTCTGAATTTTTCGGTATTCAGTAATAAACTATAATCAGTATTTTTTATTTCTAAAGATTCTCATTAACAGTTTGTCGTCCAGAATAGTTGTACCGTGAGTGGGAATACTGGTACGTTACGGCCTTCCTTTCTGAGCTCTGTGATTGGACACAGCACAAGTTTGGCAGCTGATTTCAGCCAATGATTTCAAGTCAGCTAATTGGTTGTGGCCAATCACACACACAGAGTGTTTTTTTTTTTGTTTTTTTTTACAAAAACACAGAACTCTGTGTACTGTGAACAGCGATCTAGCCATTTCTTTTCCCTGCAAAGCAGAGAGAAAAAAACAGCCAGATAGTTAAATAAAAGCAACACACATTACACATTGTTAGGCACACAATTAAACCTTTGATTGCTCCTAGATGTTAACCCCTTCCCAGCCAGTGTCATTAGTGCAGTAACTGTGTATAGTGTTATCACTGTATTAGTGTCATTATGGATGTCAGTCCGTGTACTCTCGAGCCCAGGGGCGGACTGACCATTTGGCCTCTCGGGCACTGCCCGAGGGCCCCCGGGCCAGTAGGGGGCCCCATCAGGATTGCCAGCCTCAGTAAAATCAGGGACATTATGTAAAAATTAGTTTTTTTTACATCTGTCTCTGAAATGTCCCTTACCGACATCCTTTTGGTCTAAAAATCCTGAGATTATAGCTGCCCCACCTCTCCAGTACCTTCTCAGCCAATAGAAACATGTCTGTGTATACTGTGTGTACATGTTTGTGTATACTGTGTGGCCCCATAATCTGATTGCCCGGGGGCCCCCAAGAGTTGTCAGTCTGCCCCTGTTCGAGTCAGTATCAGCAAGCACCAGATTGTCCATCACAGTATAAATTGCTGATCAACGCCATTACAGTAGAGTGTCTTAGTTGCAAAAAATCTATCTATACACACACAGCTATATATAGGGTGTGTGTGTGTGTGTGTGTGTGTGTGTGTGTGTGTGTCTCAATGAATGTCAGTGTGTCATGGCCAAAATTGTTGGCACCCCAGACATTTTTCCAGAAAATCAAGTATTTCTCACAGAAAAGTATTGCAGTAACACACATTTTGCTATACACATGTTTATTCCATTTGTGTGTATTTGAACAAAACAAAAAAAAGGGAGGAAAAAAGCAAATTGGACATAATGTCACACACAACTCCAAAAATGGGCCGGTCAAAATTCTTGGCACCCTTAAATGAATATTTGGTTGCACACCCTTTGGAAAAAATAACTGAAATCAATCGCTTCCTATAACCATCAATAAGCTTCTTACACCTCTCACCTGGAATTTTGGACCGCTCTTCCTTTGCAAACTGCTCCAGGACTCTCTTATTGGAAGGGCGCCTTTTCCCAACAGCAATTTTAAGATCTCTCCACAGGTGGTCAATGGGATTTAGATCTGGACTCATTGCTGGCCACTTTAGAACTCTCCAGCGCTTTGGTGCCGTCCATTTCTGGGTGCTTTTTGACGGATGTTTGGGGTCATTGTCCTGCTGGAAGACCCAAGATCCCAGACGCAAACCCAGCTTTCTGACACCGGGCTCTACAGTGCGACCCAAAATCCTTTGGTAATCCTCAGATTTCATGATGCCTTGCACACATTCAAGGCACCCAGTGCCAGAGGCAGCAAAACAACCCCAAAACTTTATTGAACCTCCACCATATCTCACAGTAGGTACTGTGTTATTTTCTTTGTAGGCCTCATTACGTTTTTTCGGTAAACAGTAGAATGATGTGCTTTACCAAAAAGCTCGATCTTGGTCTCATCTGTCCACAAGACGTTTTCCCAGAAGGATTTTGGCTTACTCAAGTACATTTTGGCAAACTGTAGTGTTACTTTTTTAGGTCTCTGTGTCAGCAGTGGGGTCCTCCTGGGTCTCCTGCCATATCGCTTTATTTCATTTAAAATGTCGACGGATAGCTTGCGCCGACACTGATGCTCCCTGAGCCTGCAGGACAGCTTGAATTTCTTTGGAACTTGTTTGGGGGCTGCTTATCCACCATCCGGACTATCCTGCATTGCAACCTTTCATCAATTTTTCTCTTCCGTCCACGCCCAGAGAGATTAGCTACAGTGCCATGGGTTGCAAACTTCTTGATAATGTTGCGCACTGTGGACAAAGGCAAATCTAGATCTCCGGAGATGGACTTGTAACCTTGAGATTGTTGATATTTTTCTATAATTTTGGTTCTCAGACAGTTCTCTTCTCCTCTGTTGTCCATGCTTAATGTGGCACACACAGACACACAATGCAAAGACTAAGTGAAGTTCTCCCCTCTTTTATCTGCTTTCAGGTGTGATTTTTTATTTTTTTTATATTGCCCATACCTGTTACTTGCCCCAGGTGAGTTTAAAGGAGCATCACATGCTTGAAACAATCTTATTCAGGCTGGGTTCACACCGCTGCGGCAGCGAGAACCGGATGTGATTCGCACCGCACTGCAGTGCAAATCACATCGGATCTCTGTAGCGATGCGAGTTCAGCCATACAGATAGTATGGCTGAATTCGCATCGCACCCGGCCCAAACTCGCACAGGACCCTTTTTTTGGTCCGCAGCAGAATTGGATCGCATGGGGGTTCACACCATGTGATACGATTCCTGTCCGAGTTTGCAGATCGCACTGCGATATGCGAACTGATCTGTGGGTGTCATTAATGTTTCACTGACACTCCCAGCAGTTCGCATAGGGCAGTGTGAACTGCCGCCGGGAGGCATGCGATGCGGGAACCCGCCGCGGATTCGTGGCGTTTCCGCATCGCTCCAGTGTGAACCCAGCCTAAGCCACAATTTTGAAAGGATGGCAATAATTTTGACCAGCCCATTTTTAGATTTTTGTGTGACATTATGTCCAATTTGCTTTTTTTCCTCCCTTTTTTGTTTTGTTCCAATACACACAAATGGAATAAACATGTGTATAGCAAAACGCGTGTTACTGCAATACTTTTCTGTGAGAAATAGTTGATTTTTTTGGAAAAACTTCTGGGGTGCCAACAATTTTGTATTATATATATATATATATATATATATATATATATATATATACATACACACACATATAAATATGTATGTATATATATATATATATAAATATATATGTGTATATATACACAATTTTGGCCATAAGTGTGTGTGTGTGTGTGTGTGTGTGTGTGTGTGTGTGTGTGTGTTATTTATATAGATATATATACACACACACACACACACACACACAAATTATATACCGGTATACTGTATTTTTTGGTGTATAACACGGTTTCCCCCTGCAAATCTGCGTGTTATACAACAATATTTTTATTTATTTTTTACCAACGGGGGGTGGGGTTTCACCCATTGGAGGGGGGGGGGGGGGTGTCAGGCCGGCTGCCCCGCCTCTCCTGGCCCTGGGACAGAGCTTCCATACTTTAAAGTTAAGCAAACATTACTGCCAGCCCTTTCTCATACAACGCTCCTCCTGTGTCACTCTCAATGTAAATGGAAGCTTGTAATAACCCAAGTAACGCCGCTCGTTACGGCTGCTCTCTTCCTCCTGCTCCGCCTCCTCCTCAAGTGTATCTTTTGATTGGGAGGAGGAGAGAGGTCATGTGACCATCAGTGAAACAGAGGAGAGTCACATGACAGTGTCCACGAGAGAGCGGCGTCAATTGAGGTATATAGAAGCTTTGATTTACAATGAGAGTGACACAGGAGGAGTGGTGTATGAGAAGGGGCTGAGCAGGTAAAAAAACATAAACAAACTGCAGGTAGAATGGTCTATAGAGCCATTAAAATGGCACCTCTCAATAACAAAATACAGGCGCTCCCACAGACCTGGAACAAGCAAGAACTGACATGTGCACGTGTCTGACAGTTTTCTACAGATAATGACTAGATACAGAGTTATGTACCCTGAATGTCCACCAACAAGAATGGCTTTGCTAAAGGACAGTATTTTGTTTTTTCTTCATGTGGAGAGCAGTAGGGTAGGCCACAGATATATCAGGCACTGGATACAGTAAGGCAAGCCGCAGATATATCAGGCACTGGATATAGTAAGGCAGGACGCAGATATATTAGGCATTGGATACAGTAAGGCAGGCCACAGATATCATATCCGGCACTGGATACAGTAAGGCAGGCCACAGATATCATATCCGGCACTGGATACAGTAAGGCAGGCCACAGATATCATATCCGGCACTGGATACAGTAAGGCAGGCCACAGATATCATATCCGGCACTGGATACAGTAAGGCAGGCTGCAGATGATATATCCGGCACTGGATATAGCAAGGCAGGCTGCAGATGATATATCCGGCACTGGATACAGCAAGGCAGGCAGCAGATATCATATCCAGCACTGGATACAGTAAGGCAGGCCGCAGTTGATATAGCCGGCACTGGATATAGTAAGGCAGGCCGCAGATATCATCAGGCACTGGATATAGTAAGGCAGGCCGCAGATATCATATCCGGCACTGGATATAGTAAGGCAGGCCGCAGATATCATATCCGGCACTCTGGATATAGTAAGGCAGGCCGCAGATATCATATCCGGCACTCTGGATATAGTAAGGCAGGCCGCAGATATCATATCCGGCACTCTGGATATAGTAAGGCAGGCCGCAGATATCATATCCGGCACTCTGGATATAGTAAGGCAGGCCGCAGATATCATATCCGGCACTCTGGATATAGTAAGGCAGGCCGCAGATATCATATCCGGCACTCTGGATATAGTAAGGCAGGCCGCAGATATCATATCCGGCACTCTGGATATAGTAAGGCAGGCCGCAGATATCATATCCGGCACTCTGGATATAGTAAGGCAGGCCGCAGATATCATATCCGGCACTCTGGATATAGTAAGGCAGGCCGCAGATATCATATCCGGCACTCTGGATATAGTAAGGCAGGCCGCAGATATCATATCCGGCACTGGATACAGTAAGGCAGGCCGCAGATATCATATCCGGCACTCTGGATACAGTAAGGCAGGCCGCAGATATCATATCCGGCACTCTGGATACAGTAAGGCAGGCTGCAGATATCATATCCAGGACTGGATACAGTAAGGCAGGCCGCAGATATCATATCTGGCACTTGATACAGTTTACAGCACCAACACTCACCCACAACAGATTCAATCTGAGAATCGCAATGACTTCCAGAATCTCCACCTCGTCCTGGATCCGCAGGATGTACTGCAGCCTCCCCGCTGGACACCGAGACCTGAGAGACAGATAAGGGCATTGACTCAATTCCACAGACATGGCTAATTTGTAGGAATAAGCCACTATTATCTATTAAAAAAGTGTGAGGTACAAAAAAAAAAAAACCCAAGAAAGATCCCTACTCACCTCTATGCTGTAGCCTCGCTGTGATGCTGCAGCTGTCCCCCGTTGACACTAAGTCTTAAAACTGAGCGATCAAATGACCACTGATCACTCACTTACTAGCTCTGAGCAGAGAGCAGTAATTTGTCAGCCACCAGGTTTGGGGGTTCTAACGAATTCTCTAGCAACAAATACTGATTGTTACTTTGTTACTTGTAAACAAAAGTGCCAGAAAAATCCTGGGGGTCAAGTGTTAAAAAGATGTACCTTTTTTAACACCATAGTCAATTTATTTACACTACAATGAATGAGCTGAAAATACACTAATTACCAAAAGTATTGGGACACCTGCCTTTACACACACATGAACTTTAATGGCATCCCAGTCTTAGTCCGTAGGGTTCAATATTGAGTTGGCCCGCCCTTTGCAGCTATAACAGCTTCACCTCTTCAGGGAAGGCTTTCCACAAGGTTTAGGAGTGTGTCTATGGGGATGTTTGACCATTCTTCCAGAAGTGCATTTGTGAGATCAGGCACTGGATGTTGGATGAGAATGCCTGGCTTGCTTTCTCCGCTCAAAATTCATCCCAAAGGTGTTCTATCGGGTTTAAGTCAGGACTCTGTGCAGGCCAGTCACGGTCCTCCCCCCCAAACTCGCTCATCCATGTCTTTATGGACCTTGCTTTGTGCACATGTGCACAGTCATGTTGGAACAGGAAGAGGCCGTCCCCAAACTGTTCCCACAAAGTTGGGAGCAGGAAATTGTCCAAAATGTCTTGGTACGCTGACACCTTAAGAGTTTGCTTCACAGGAAATAAAAGGGACCAAGCCCGAACCTTGAAAACCAACCCCACACCATAATCCTCCCTCCACCAATGTTTGGCCCAGTGCACAAAGCAAGGTCCATAAAGATATGGATGAGCGAGTTTCGGGTGGAGGAACTTGACTGGCCTGCACCGAGTCCTGACCTCAACCTGATAGAAAACCTTTGGGATGAATTTTGAGCGGAGACTGCGAGCCGAGCCCTCTCGTCCAACATCACTGCCTGACCTGCAAAGGCTGGGCCAACTCAATATTGAACCCTGCGGACTAAGAATGGGATGCCATTAAAGTTCATGTGCGTGTAAAGGCAGGTGTTCCAATACTTTTGGTAATATAGTGCATTTCGAAACAAAACGATGCCAGCTGTTTTTAAACTGCCAACCCTTTGGCAGTTTTGGTGTCTGTGCGGTTTTATCCATAAGCTAGGATGACAGACAGCTGCTCACTGACACTGAAGTTTTTACAGTTTAAACCAAGTCCTCCCACTGACACCAATGATGGGGCACTATTCCTCCCACTGACACAAATGATGGGGCACTATTCCTCCCACTGACACCAATGATGGGGCACTATTCCTCCCACTGACACCAATGATGGGGCACTATTCCTCCCACTAATGATCGGACACTATTCCTCCCACTGACACCAATGATGGGGCACAATTCCTCCCACTAATGATTGGACACTATTCCTCCCACTGACACCAATGATGGGGCACAATTCCTCCCACTGACACCAATGATGGGGCACAATTCCTCCCACTGACACCAATGATGGGGCACAATTCCTCCCACTGACACCAATGATGGGGCACTATTCCTCCCACTAATGATGGGGCACTATTCCTCCCACTAATGATGGGGCACTATTCCTCCCACTGACACCAATGATGGGGACACTATTCCTCCCACTGACACCAATGATCGGACACTATTCCTCCCACTGACACCAATGATGGGGCACTATTCCTCCCACTGACACCAATGATGGGGCTCTATTCCTCCCACTGACACCAATGATGGGGCTCTATTCCTCCCACTGACACCAATGATGGGGCTCTATTCCTCCCACTGACACCAATGATGGGGCTCTATTCCTCCCACTGACACCAATGATGGGGCTCTATTCCTCCCACTGACACCAATGATGGGGCTCTATTCCTCCCACTGACACCAATGATGGGGCTCTATTCCTCCCACTGACCCCAATGATGGGGCACTATTCCTCCCACTGACCCCAATGATGGGGCACTATTCCTCCCACTGACCCCAATGATGGGGCACTATTCCTCCCACTGACACCAATGATGGGGCTCTATTCCTCCCACTGACACCAATGATGGGGCTCTATTCCTCCCACTGACACCAATGATGGGGCTCTATTCCTCCCACTGACACCAATGATGGGGCATTATTCCCCCCACTAATGATGGGACACTATTCCTCCCACTGACATCAATGATGGGGCACTATACCTCTCACTGACACCAATGATGGGGCACTATTCCTCCCACTGACACCAACAATCGGGCACTATTCCTCCCACTGACACCAATGATGCGGCACTATTTTAACCACGGACACCAATGATGGAGCACTAGTCCTCTCACTGACACCAATGATGGGGCATTATTCCTCCCACTGACACCAATGATACATTGTAGTAAAGTGTAATTTCTTCAGTGTTGTCACATGAAAAGATATAAATATTTACAAAAACGTGAGGGGTGTACTGACTTTTGTGATACTGGAGGAGAATTTGTTCCATCTCTGTGCATCACCTGAGGCCAGTCACATCGCTGGGTATATGGAAGGGTTTCCAACCAGCTTAAGCTGTGAAAATGAAAGCTGGCAGCCGATTTGTTACCGTGCACAGCTGATCCAGTCTTGGTAACTTCTCTTCATTATTTTAGGGCTTTTCATAGCAGAGCGGATAGATATTGTATCTGTGATATGAGTGGGTGGAGAATTTCTAAAGGACCCCATTTTCAGCTGACTTTTCAAGCCACGCTTCCCTGCTCTAGAAAATGGTTCAAAATACACAACAGTGGATGTGGCATGGCCCAGCGCTCAGTACCAACTGCTGCCATTAGTATCCTCTGACATAGTGAAGATACCCACTCACGTTATCCTGTGGATCTCCGCCGCTCTCTGTGCCAAGGTTCACTGCTGCCAAGGAGCCGAAGATCCCAAAGGACTGTTCTGGAAATACATAGACATGATTTACCCACTCAGGATGTCAGTAAGCAATGGGCATGGTATGGCTGGCAAACACAAGAACAATCCTTAACCACTTGCTTACCAGGCACCTAAACCCCCCCCTCCTGCCCAGACCAAAATGTCAGCTTTTATGGCCGTCACTCTTTGAATGACAATTGAGCGGTCATACAACACTGTACCCAAATTACATTTTTATAATTTTTTTCCTCACAAATAGAGATTTCTTTTGGTGATATTTGATCACCTCTGGGTTTTTATTTCTTGTTAAAAAAACAAATTGTAAAAAAAAAAAAAAAAAAAAAAAAAAATTATATACAAAATCGTTTTTATATTTTGTTAGTAAATTTTGTAAGCAGGTAGTTTCTCCTTCATTGATAAACGCTGATGAGGCTGCACTGATGGGCACAGATAGGGTGACACTGATGGGCGGCACTGAACGCTGGCACTGATAGGTGAAACTGATATGCAGCACTGATTGGCACCACTGGTGGGCATTGATAGGTGGCACTTGTGGGAACCCGATTGCTGGCACTTACGTACTGTGGGTACTGATTGGTGGGCACTGATTCTTGGCACTGGCAGGTGGCACATATGAGGCTCTTCCTTTTCAGGTACCGATGTCCCTTCAAACAGAAGCCGTTGATCGTTTTTTTCTCTCCTCGCGCTGTCATCGTGAGAAGGAAAAAAAAAAAACAATTACCAATCCGCTGTTCTCTGTTTACATCACATGATCAGATGTCATTGGCTGACAGCTGATCACATGGTAAGGGGCCGGGATTGGCCCTTGACTCGGATCTGTGATCACCTGAGTCTTACTGACTCGGGTGATCACAGCACTTGCCCTTCACGGGGGGGCTTGGCGAGCCTGCAAAAGGCAGGACGTCAATAGGACGTCCTCCCAGCAAAGCAGATCCACGCTGTAGCCGTCATTCGGCTATAGCACGCTTCTGAAGAGGTTAAAGTGTTACTAAACCCACAATAGTAAAATCAGTGTGTACAAGCATGCTTGTTATGCTCACTGTGGAGCCTAAAGGGTTAATCATCCACACTGTGTAAAAAGGCTGTTTGATCCTGTCTTCTCTGCCCTTCACCTTCTTCCAGTGTCTCCAACTCATCTCCAGGTATTATAGAGGAAAGGCGCCAAGCTGCACATGCTCAGTTTGGTGTGTATTGCTAAAGAGGTTTTTTTTTTTTCTTGGGAGAGTGCATGTAAACAGCACAGGGACAATCAGCACTGTCCAGACAGATGGTCAGGGGTCCTGCAGTCTTATAGGACAGTGAGGGCAGAATGAAAACTCCTCCTACATGCTTTAACCAGTGCTCGGCCAGACACTGAGAAGTCACAAGAGCTGACCGTAAAGATGGGAACACAGATGGCTTGAAATTCTGTCAGTTCAGCAGGGCCGAACAATTTTCAATCTCTTTTCTGAAGATATCCAGCATTGGACGAAACGCAGGAAGGGTGGAGCTTCTGGCCGATGATGTCCTCTCACTTTGATTGAGTATAGGGTGCGAAGGAGCTGGTTAACCGAGACAAGGCTAACTTTGGATCGAGCTCAGCCAGTGGTAAGGCAGGCTAGTATCATGTGGCATTTCATTTATTAGCAGGGATTACAGGAGGAAGCCAAATCAAAGACTGTGCAGATTAGGGGAAGGAAACTTCCTGAGGGTTGGACCGATCAGGGAGAGAAAGCCAAATTGATGGTTGATGGGATTGGAGAAGGAAGACAACTGATGGCTGATGGGATTGGAGAAGGAAGACAACTGATGGCTGATGGGATTGGAGAAGGAAGACAATTGAGGGCTGATGGGATTGGAGAAGGAAGACAATTGAGGGCTGATGGGATTGGAGAAGGAAGACAAATGAGGGCTGATGGGATTGGAGAAGGAAGACAAATGAGGGCTGATGGGATTGGAGAAGGAAGACAAATGAGGGCTGATGGGATTGGAGAAGGAAGACAAATGAGGGCTGATGGGATTGGAGAAGGAAGACAAATGAGGGCTGATGGGATTGGAGAAGGAAGACAAATGAGGGCTGATGGGATTGGAGAAGGAAGACAAATGAGGGCTGATGGGATTGGAGAAGGAAGACAATTGAGGGCTGATGGGATTGGAGAAGGAAGACAAATGAGGGCTGATGGGATTGGAGAAGGAAGACAAATGAGGGCTGATGGGATTGGAGAAGGAAGACAAATGAGAGCTGATGGGATTGGAGAAGGAAGACAAATGAGAGCTGATGGGATTGGAGAAGGAAGACAATTGAGGGCTGGTGGGATTGGAGAAGGAAGACAATTGAGGGCTGGTGGGATTGGAGAAGGAAGCCAAACAAGGACTGGAGAGATTGTGGGGGGGGGGGGGAGCCATTCAAAGTCTAGAGAGATCAGAGGAGGAAGCCGATCCTGATCTTCAAAAATTATAGGAAGCCAATCGAAAGCTGTTGCAAATTAGGAGATGAAAGCCAACTGAGGGCTGGAGAGATTAAACAAGACAGCCAATCCTGGGATAAGGAGATTAGAGGAGCAAGACAATCGATGATTGGGGAGATTAGAGTGAGGAAGTCTGGTAAAATCAATCTCCCAAGACGCATTTAAAAAACCAAAAGCAACTTTTTTTTTTTCTTTTCTTTTTATTATTTACACAATGTATCTGTTGCACAACATTTTGGGCTTTCCTGTAAGGATACCAAATGGGAAAGTGAATAGTTCACATTTAGGGCTACATTTATAAAGGAATTGTATGGTGAGGAGTAAATACTGTGGTGTCCAGTGGAGACCAGATAACGATATCCACTTTATGCTAGAATTAGGTCCCTTAGACTTTAGATTCACTTTAAAGGATTAAAGGATTAGGGTTAGGATTAAAAAAATAAATAAATCACAAAATCAAAAACAAAGGCCATTCTTGAAACCGTAAAATAAAACTGATAAACTATCTGCAAAAATGCCATTTAAACTTTACGTAATAGCAAAATTCCAATGTTCCTTTAAAAGTTGAAGGTGCTCACCATTCTTCATTTCCACATTAGACCACACATTGGCATTTAACGCCTGTACTATTCGGGTAACACCGACGGACTCGGGGAAATCATCTGCAGCAAGAAAGAATAAAAGTTTGAACAATTCCTGAAACTTTCTCGGCAGAAGATAAATTTCCAGTTCATGAGTCGATTACCATCTTCATCTGGCAGCTCCTCCGGGTTCAGCTCCACCAGCTCAAACCCGTGTTGTATACACCACTCCTGTGCCGTCTGCCGACTCACACCTGCAATATGAACTCAGTATTACTGTACGGAGGTATATACAGTCATGGCCAAAAATATTTGCACCCCTGCATTTCTGTCATATAATGCACCACTGAGCCTATCAAATTGTTGCAATTAGAAACGTTTAGGCATTCTCATGTTCATTTCTTTTGTTTGCATTGGTAGAACACAAAAAAGTGGAGAAACAAAAAGCCAAAAAGGAGAAAAATTATTGGCACCCTTAATTTAATAATTAGGTAGCACACCACTTAGAAAAAAAATAACTGAAATCAATAGTTTCCTGTAACCATCAATGAGTTTATTTACACCTCTCTACTGGAATTTCGGACCATTCTTCTTTTGCCAACTGCTCCGGGTCTCTCTGATTGGAAGGGTTCCTTTTCCCAACTTCTGTTTTGAGATCTCTCCACAGGTGCTCGATGGGATTTAGATCTGGACTCATTGCTGGCCAGTTCAGTACTCCAGCGCTTTTTTGTCTTAACTGGTTTACGACCACCCCATAGCAGATTTACTGCTACAGGATGGCCGCTCTGTGCAGAATCACATATACATACATTATTATATATATACATACACACACACACATACATATACATATATATATATATATATATATATATATATATATATATATATATATATATATATATATATATATATATATATATATGTGTGTGTGTGTATATATATATATATGTATATGTATATGTATATATATATGTGTATATGTATATATATATATATATATATATATATATATATATATATATATATATATATATATATATATATATACACATATACATACACACATACATACATATATACACACACACGTCGCTGACCCCGCCACCTGGTATGGACTTAAAGGGGAACCCCAACGCCGGAAAAAAATCGGCGTGGGGGTCCCCCCAGGTCCACATCAGACCCTTGTCCGAGCACGCTACCCGGCCGGCCAGGAAAGGGGGGGGGGGTGAGCGAGCGCGCCCCCCTCCTCCTGAGCCGTACCAGGCCGTGTGCCCTCAACATGGGGGGTGCCTTGGGGAAGGGGGGGCCGCACGGCCCCCCCACCCCAAAGCACCTTGTCCCCATGTTGAGGACAAGGGCCTCTTCCCGACAACCATGGCCGTTGGTTGTCGGGGTCTGCGGGCGGGGGGCTTATCGGAATCCGGGAGCCCCCTTTAATAAGGGGGCCCCCGGATACCGGCCCCCCACCCTATGTGAATGAGTATGGGGTACAATGTACCCCTACCCATTCACCTGTGAAAAAAAGTACAAAAAAAAACACAACACAAGGGTAAAAATAGTTTATTGCACAGCTCCGGGGGTCTTCTCGCCGGACTCCTCCGCTATCTTCTGCTAGCTCTTTTGCTAGCGGAGGAGCCCGGCTTTCTTCCTCGCCGCCGGCCTCTTCTTCCGACTTTAGGGGTCTTGTCCCCCTCTTCGGTTCTGCTGCCGGGCCACCGCGCCTTCTTATAGCTCTTTTACAGGCGGTGGCCCGGTCTTCTGTCGTCGTCGCCGCCTTCTGTTCTTCTCTTCAGATGTTGACTCGTCGCTCCCTCTGCTCACAATGGCTCCAACGCGACGCGCGGCGACTTATATAGGGACATCACCGGATGATGTCCCCGCCCATTATGGTGTCACAGTCCCAGAGGATGCTGGGACTGTGACATCATAATAGGCAGGGACATCATCCGGCGATGTGCCTATATAAGTCGCAGCGCGCCCAGTCCCCGTCATTGTGAGCGGAGGGAGCGACAAGTCAACATCTGAACAGAAGGTGACGACGACAGCGACGACAGAAGACCGGGCCACTGCCTGTAAAAGAGCTATAAGAAGAACCGAAGAGGGGGACAAGACCCCCGAAGTCGGAAGAAGAGGGTGGCGGTGAGGAAGAAAGCCGGGCTCCTCCGCTAGTAAAAGAGCTAGAGAAGATAGCGGAGGAGTCCGGCGAGAAGACCCCCGAAGACGGAAGACCCCCGGAGCTGTGCAATAAACTATTTTTACCCTTGTGTTGTGTTTTTTTTTGTACTTTTTTTCACAGGTGAATGGGTAGGGGTACATTGTACCCCATACTCATTCACATAGGGTGGGGGGCCGGTATCCGGGGGCCCCCTTATTAAAGGGGGCTCCCGGATTCCGATAAGCCCCCCGCCCGCAGACCCCGACAACCAACGGCCAGGGTTGTCGGGAAGAGGCCCTTGTCCTCATCAACATGGGGACAAGGTGCTTTGGGGTGGGGGGGCCGCGCGCCCCCCCCCTTCCCTAAGGCACCCCCCATGTTGAGGGCACGCGGCCTGGTACGGCTCAGGACGGGGGGGGGGTTCTCGCTCGTCCCCCCTTTCCTGGCCGGCCGGGTAGCGTGCTCGGACAAGGGTCTGATGTGGACCTGGGGGGACCCCCACGTCGATTTTGTTTCTGCGTTGGGGTTCCCCTTTAAGTCCATACCAGGTGGCGGGGCCAGCGACGTCTCCTTCGCGGGCCCCGCCTACCTGGAGACGGGCTCGAAATGAGCGGACTTTCCTCTGTGCGTGTGGGCGAGTCCGTTCATTTTAAAAGTACGGCGGATAGTACGGCGGACTTAGTACGCCGTTTTAGTCCGCTGAAAAAGTGTCATGTGTGGGCAAGTAGCCCGTTTCGAAAGTCCGCCGGATAGTCGGCTACGTGTGTACGCGGCATTAGATGTCCGATTTGTCTGCCGCAATATCGTAGTCCCGCTATAAGTCACTGATCACCATCATTACTAGTAAAAAAAATAAAAATATTTAAAATATCACATAGTTTATAGACACTTTAACCCTTTAAATTTCACATTTTTCAAGGAGTTAGCGTGACTCAAAATGTGCGCTACCAAACGGTGGAGCAGAACGTCACAGGGATAAACACACAAACCAATCAATATACTTATTGTGATTGGGATTTTTTTTAATCAAATATATGTAGCAGAATACATATTGGCCTAAACTGATGAAGAGATTTGATTTTGTTTTAATTTTTCTTATTGGATATGTTGTAACCCTTTCTAGAACCATGGGGAAGCTTCCAGATGTAGTGGGTGAAGTCTAGGAGGAGCTGCTTGGTATATTTATATTGATGAGGGCCCCAGCCAATCCCCAGCAAATGGGCTAGCGAGGGGCAGGCCACTTCATAAAAAGGCATGAGTCATGCCAGCAGGGGCAGTCGGGTGGAAGATGGAGATGGAGTGCTGAGGAGGCTGTTGGTGGCCCTTGAGGGTGCCCCCCTAATCAAGGGGTTGCGACCTCAGACCTGGGGCTCGGGTTTTGGAAGGATCCCCTACAACACACAGAGGAACCCCTTCCTGGAGGCAAGGAGAGGAGAGCGGGTGCAGGTCAGCACGTCTGGGAGATCTCCTGGGAAGTCAGACGGGTGGGCTGGGGAGTGGTCAGTCTGGGAGGCCTGTGGAGAAGTTTGAAGTCAAGTGGTCATCCCATAATTTCCAATTCCCACCCATGTTCTAATCCCTTAATACATAACAAAAAAACAAAACAAAGCAATGGACTGTTTTCCGACTCTGAGGTGACTGTGAAAATTCAGTGTGCCTGGCTCAGCAGGGTGGGGAATTCGGTTCTACCTGCGGCTCCTTAGAGGGTATGCGACAAGTAGATGGACATGGAGGTAATTGAATGTAAACGGAAACATGTCTGTTTACATCCACCCGCCTTACATGGAGTGTCCATCCAGATCCACCTAAAAAAATAAAAAATAAAAATGGACAAGCGGATCTGAACTACACTGACATGTGAAAGGGGCCATTGGAATGCAATAAAAACACAACTGTGATAACAATACACAGAGGTATTTCATTTAGAAAAAATAGAATTACAAACAAGCAGTAAGCAATGATAGTGGAGGAGGAAGCCGTGGTGAACCTGTGTCTAAAGACATTGGACCAGAAGAATACCTTGAAGGAGAAGTATGAAAAGTAGAGATGAAGTTGTACACATAGAAAGGGTTACATGGCATGGCAAGGGTGGCATGCCTGGATACACTACAAGTGGGAAAACGTAGGACGCTGCCAGGTAATGAACACGCAAACAGAAGAGTCTTACCAGTATCAGAAGCCCGGTCACACACCAAGATCATGACATCTAGCATCCAATCTTCCAGCAAAGGAAGCCATGGAGACACCGTCTCCAGACCAGATTTCTGTCAGGAAATATGACAAAGTTAAAGCAGAACCCCACCCAAACAGCTTAATACACAGCTACAATTCTGTTAAACCATTCTTATGTCTCTCACATCCTTTCCACAAAGCACAGCCAGGATGTGGACACCCCAATCACTAATGAAACTTCTCGTGTCCCCTGCCTGCTCTCTGGAAGTGGGTGATCTGCATTGATCTGTGATCTGCTCTACTATATACTGCTTAAGCCAGCCTTTGTCAACCTTTTAAACCTGAAGGAACCCTCGATATGTCTCAGGGAACGCCTGCTATATTCAAAGCTCATAGTACATTAGTGTGTTGGTCAGTGGGAAGAAGTCCACTTACATTTGAGGTAATTAGGAAGCTCCCCTTACAGAGAGCTAAAAAGATCAATAGTATCTGTGGTTACTTAGAAATTGCTTATTGCTCGAGGAACCCCTAGCAACCTCTAGAGCAGGGGTGTCAGACTCAATTTAATCATGGGCCGCATCAGCAGTATGGTTGACCTCAAAAGGCAGATTGTATCTGTAAGACTTTACATCTACTCCTATTCAAGAGTAAGCTACGTATAGGGTGCAGGGTTTAATGGCTAGCTGTGTACAGGGTTCAGGGGCGCACCGTGTACAGGGTTCAGGGGCGCACCGTGTACAGGGTTCAGGGGCGCACCGTGTACAGAGTACAGGGTTCAGGGGCGTACAGGGTTCAGGGGCGTACAGGGTTCAGGGGCGTACAGGGTTCAGGGGCCCCCCGCGTACAGGGTTCAGGGGCCCCCCGCGTACAGGGTTCAGGGGCCCCCCGCGTACAGGGTTCAGGGGCCCCCCGCGTACAGGGTTCAGGGGCCCCCCGCGTACAGGGTTCAGGGGCCCCCCGCGTACAGGGTTCAGGGGCCCCCCGCGTACAGGGTTCAGGGGCCCCCCGCGTACAGGGTTCAGGGGCCCCCCGCGTACAGGGTTCAGGGGCCCCCCGCGTACAGGGTTCAGGGGCCCACCGCGTACAGGGTTCAGGAGCCCACCGCGTACAGGGTTCAGGAGCCCACCGTGTACAGGGTTCAGGAGCCCACCGTGTACAGGGTTCAGGAGCCCACCGTGTACAGGGTTCAGGAGCCCACCGTGTACAGGGTTCAGGAGTGCACCGTGTTCAGAGTACAGGGTTCGGGAGTGTGCTATGCACAATGTGCAACACCAACCCCTAAAAGCTTCCTTGCATCTCTACTCTCTCCTACTTCTCCCTGTGTAGGCGGTTCTCTCCACTACCCATGTATTAGTCTCTGTTATGCCTCCCTGTGCAGGTGGCGATGCCTTGTAAAGAGATCATTCTCACTGTCACATTCTGGAGAGCTGTCCTCGCCATGAGGCCTCCATTACATCTGGAAGCCACTGAAAGCAAAGAATTGTCTTGTAAACACAGAAGGCTTCTGCGTTTACAAGTGACAGAGGGAAGCCGGAGGGTGGAATGGAGGTCTGCCATGTTATTTCTGCAAAACTGAATTAGTGGGCCACATGACAAGGTCTGATGGCCCGGATTTGTGCTCTGGAGGAGAACCCTGGGTCAGAAAGGCTGGTGTAAACAGTTGTGTCCCCCCCTCCCAGTGCCTGAAAACAGGATACAAGGGCAATACTGGGCAATGCAATCTAACTGGCTCACAGCACATTCTTTGCCACTTTCAACTGTGTGAGAGACTATAGAGACATAATGTAAAGGAATATTCCAAGCAGTTTATTATTATTATTATTATAATGATTTCATATCGTGACTGCAAGGTGTCGCTAAAAATCTGTCTTATAACATTGAGCTTCTAATATACAATTTCGGCATCACTAATATTATAGCCCTCTGGTTGCTAAGAAAATGCAGGACCCAGTGAAAGCAACAACTTTGGCGATTCTCCAATCACGGGACTCGGTCTGAGCCAGGCTACTGAAATAACATTCACTTCCAATTATAAAAGGTTCAGATTTTCAACAAGAGATATTTATATTGGAAGCTACTCTGCAGCAAACATGTAAAAACAAGAGAGAAAACGATGGCTGGAATCCGATTGCTAGGCTTGTATATTTTATATCTCATTCATATTTAGGCTTCTGTTTACTGTTAGATATATACGCCCACCGGCCACTTTATTAGGAACAGTGCATCCGGAATGTATTCACAGCGCTTCACTTTTTCCACATTTTGATATGTTACAAGTCTTATTCCAAAATTGATTAAATTCATTATTTTCCTCAAAATTCTACAAACAATCCCCCATAATGACAACGTGAAAGAAGTTTGTTTAAAATCTTTGTAAATTTATTTAAAAAATCCTATGTACATAAGTATTCACACCCTTTGCCATGACACTCAAAATTGAATTAAGGTGCCTCCTGTTTCCACTGATCATCCTTGAGATGTTTCTACAACTTGATTGGAGTCCACCTGTGGTAGATTCAGCTGATTGGACATGATTTGGAAAGGCACACACCTGTCTATAAAAGGTCCCAGCAAAAGAGCGCAAAGACAGCGCAGAGCGAGAGGGAGGGGAAGGGAGAGCGCAGAGCGAGCGAGGGGGAGGGGAAGGGACAGCACAGAGCGAGCGAGCGGGAGGGAGGGGAAGGGAGAGCGCAGAGCGAGCGAGGGGGAGGGTAAGGGAGAGCGCAGAGCGAGCGAGGGGGAGGGTAAGGGAGAGCGCAGAGCGAGCGAGGGGGAGGGTAAGGGAGAGCGCAGAGCGAGCGAGGGGGAGGGTAAGGGAGAGCGCAGAGCGAGCGAGGGGGAGGGTAAGGGAGAGCGCAGAGCGAGCGAGGGGGAGGGTAAGGGAGAGCGCAGAGCGAGCGAGGGGGAGGGTAAGGGAGAGCGCAGAGCGAGCGAGGGGGAGGGTAAGGGAGAGCGCAGAGCGAGCGAGGGGGAGGGTAAGGGAGAGCGCAGAGCGAGCGAGGGGGAGGGTAAGGGACAGCGCAGAGCGAGCGGGAGGGTAAGGGAGAGCGCAGAGCGAGCGTGGGGGAGGGTAAGGGACAGCGCAGAGAGAGCGAGGGGGAGGGTAAGGGACAGCGCAGAGCGAGCGTGGGGGAGGGTAAGGGAGAGCGCAGAGCGAGCGTGGGGGAGGGTAAGGGAGAGCGCAGAGCGAGCGTGGGGGAGGGTAAGGGAGAGCGCAGAGCGAGCGTGGGGGAGGGTAAGGGAGAGCGCAGAGCGAGCGTGGGGGAGGGAAAGGGACAGCGCAGAGCGAGCGAGCGGGAGGGGAAGGGACAGCGCCGAGCGAGCGAGCGGGAGGGGAAGGGACAGCGCCGAGCGAGCGAGCGGGAGGGGAAGGGACAGCGCCGAGCGAGCGAGCGGGAGGGGAAGGGACAGCGCCGAGCGAGCGAGCGGGAGGGGAAGGGACAGCGCCGAGCGAGCGAGCGGGAGGGGAAGGGACAGCGCCGAGCGAGCGAGCGGGAGGGGAAGGGACAGCGCCGAGCGAGCGAGCGGGAGGGGAAGGGACAGCGCCGAGCGAGCGGGAGAGGAAGGGACAGCGCCGAGCGAGCGGGAGGGGAAGGGACAGCGCCGAGCGAGCGGGAGGGGAAGGGACAGCGCCGAGCGAGCGGGAGGGGAAGGGACAGCACCGAGCGAGCGGGAGGGGAAGGGACAGCGCCGAGCGAGCGGGAGGGGAAGGGACAGCGCCGAGCGAGCGGGAGGGGAAGGGACAGCGCCGAGCGAGCGGGAGGGGAAGGGACAGCGCCGAGCGAGCGGGAGGGGAAGGGACAGCGCCGAGCGAGCGGGAGGGGAAGGGACAGCGCCGAGCGAGCGGGAGGGGAAGGGACAGCGCCGAGCGAGCGGGAGGGGAAGGGACAGCGCCGAGCGAGCGGGAGGGGAAGGGACAGCGCCGAGCGAGCGAGCGGGAGGGAGGGGAAGGGACAGCGCCGAGCGAGCGAGCGGGAGGGGAAGGGACAGCGCCGAGCGAGCGAGCGGGAGGGGAAGGGACAGCGCCGAGCGAGCGAGCGGGAGGGGAAGGGACAGCGCCGAGCGAGCGGGAAGGAGGGGAAGGGACAGCGCAGAGCGAGCGGGAAGGAGGGGAAGGGACAGCGCAGAGCGAGCGGGAAGGAGGGAGGGGAAGGGACAGCGCAGAGCGAGCAGGAGGGAGGGAGGGGAAGGGACAGCGCAGAGCAAGAGGGAGGGAGGGGAAGGGACAGCGCAGAGCAAGAGGGAGGGAGGGGAAGGGACAGCGCAGAGAGAGGAGGAGGAACAGTGCAGCGCAGAGAGAGAGGAGGAGGAACATCGCAGAGAGAGAGAGGAGGAGGAACAGCGCAGAGAGGAGAAGAACCAGAGGGGAGAAGGACCGGCAGAGGGAGAAGATGTTGCCAGAGGAAGAAGAAGATTAATAAAATACGTGTGTTTATTTTCACCTAGCTTTGGGGGGGTGGATTCCAGGCCCTGCCCACAGACTTTTGACAACCAAAAACAAGGGTTGTCGGGAAGAGGTCCTTGTCCTCATCAACATGGAAACAAGGTGCTTTGGGGTGGTGGGGGGTTGAGGGTATTTGGTCTGATATGGTCCGGGGGGGGGGCTTTCTTGTTACCCCCCCCCTTTCCTGACCTTACATGCTGCGTGCTCGGATAGGGGTCTGGTATGGATCTTGGGAGGACCCCCACGCAATTTCTGCATCGTTGGAAAGAGGAGGTGAGTATTTCTGTGAGTTCAGTTTCACTTAAAAAAAAATTCTATCCCGGTATAAAAGACGACATCAGACTGTCATTTTAATCTGGTCCTGTACATATTTGTATCTTATATCCACCATAAACACTTACCACTGTGCTGTCAAAGTATACAACGAAGGCCTGGACAGACTCTGCTACCCGAGCGGTCACCTGGGTTGTGCTGGGTACGATGCAGAGATTTACAATGGCTGTGTAGTACTTGTTGTCTATCCTCCAGGGGTAATGCCGCACACCCTCCGTCTCCTGTACAAGAGCGGGAAGCTGGTCTGTGCCGATGATTTCTTCAAGAGAAAAAAAAAACAAAACAAAAATGTATTATGTGTTAGTTTAACCTTTTTGCTGCCAGAGCCATTTTTGCACATACAGTATCTCACAAAAGTACACCCCTCACACTTCTGTAAATCTTTTCTTCTATCTTTTCATGTGACAACACTGAAGAAATGACACTTGTCTACAATGTAAAGTAGTGAGTGTACAGCTTGTATAACAGTGTACATTTCCTGTCCCCTCAAAATAACTCAACACACAGCCATTAATGTCTAAACCGCTGGCAACAAAAGTCAGTACACCCCTAAGTGAAAATGTCCAAATTGGGCCCAAAGTGTCAATGTTTTTTATGTGGCTGCCATTATTTTCCAGCACTGCCTTAACCCTCTTGTTGCACGAATCTGGCCAAAATGAGAAGTAAAAATTTCTTGCTTAGAATAAAAAGTATCACGATTCTTGCAACGTAAAATCTTTCACATTATACAAAAAAAAAAATTGCATTAAAAGAGTACTGCGCAAATAAAGTGTGACATAAAATATTGCAACATCCACCATCTTATTCTCTAGGTGTCTTCAAAATTTTATATATATATATATATATATATATATAATATATATATATATATATATATATATATATATATATGTTTGGGGGTTCCAAGTAATTTTCTAGAAAAAAACAATGATTTTAACTTGAAACCATCAAATGTCAGAAAAAGGTTTAGTGTTTAAAGTTTTTCACTTACACACAAAGTCTATTTCATTGACAAATTGTTACAATGTTTATACCCAAGTTCAACTTATAAAGAATGTTGTGATTCTTGGAAGACTGCCCATTTTCTCTTCCTTTTCATTTGAAGGCTGTGGCTTCTGAAGAGCAGAGAGAATTCTTTGGCATAGGAAAGAATTGTGAAACACTTTAGTCAAGATCGCGATCTTGCCGATTAATTTTGCAGCTCTACCTATTGCGCATGGAGTTCACCAGAGCTTCACAGGTTGCCACTGGAGTCCTCTTCCCTCCTCCTCCTCCATGACAATATCACTGATCCGGCCGTTTGCTGGGCAGGAAGTCGAGTCAGGATAAAATGGCTGCCACTTGTCTCTATGACCTTAAAAGCGCCCCCCCCCCTCCCTCTGTGCTCGTGGGCAGAAGCGAAAACATACGTAAGTCACACCCACATATGTAAACGGAATTCAAATCACACATGTGAGATATCGCACGATCGTTAGAGCGAGAGCAATAATTCTAGTGCGTGTGTGTGTGTGTGTGCATACATATATATATATATATATACACACACACAAACACATCCCCAAGTACTGTAGTTGGTCACCATTCCACAAGCGTTTTTAAAGCATGACGTGTTAGGTATCCATTTGCTCGGTGTAACATCAGCTTTCACATTATCCAAAATAATTGGGGTAACTATGTGTTTTTTTTTTTTTTTATTCATTAAAATTTATTTTTCCCAAAAAAATTACATTTGAAAGACCACTGTACAAATACTGTGCAATATAAAATATTGCAACAATCGCCATATTATTCTCTGCAAAAAAAAAAAAAACACTATAAAATTTATATATAAGTTTGGGAGTTCTGAGTAGTTTTCTAGCACAAAACACTGATTTAAACTTGTAAACAAAAGTTCCAGAATGGCCCGGTCTTGCCTGCAGATAAAAATAAATAAAAATAAAGTGTGCAGCTCCCCCCCGCCCCCAATACTTACCAAGCCTGATCTTGATCCAGTGTTGTGCACGAGAGCAGCTGCTCTCCCGAGTCTCTTCTATCTCATTGGCTCCTGCTGAGGTCAATCAGAGCCAGTGAGATGGGAGCGGGGGGGCAGAGCTGAGCCAGTTGTGTGTGTCAATGGATAAACAGAGCTGTCTCGGGGGCAAGCATGCATAGCCAGCAGCTGCTATGGAGGTACCATAGTAGCTGCCCCAAGCCCTGGCAGGGGACAAGAGAAGACGAGGATTAGGACTGCTCTGTGCAAAACATAATACGGAGTAGGGATGTATTGTACTTTTTTTAATTTTTATTTAATTTTACTTTAGTATCACTTTAGCCACTTCCGGACTGCCCCTACATGTATACTGCGGCAGGGCGGCCCTCCTGTGCGTGATTTCGTGCACGGGTCTGGGGCACACACGTGCACCGCCGGCGTCCTGCTGCGATTGGACATAGCAGGAGCCGATCATTCTCAGAAGCAGAAACAAGGATCTCCATTTTCCCCCAGTCAAACCACTTTCCCCACAGTTAGAAAGCACTCCCTAGGGACACATTTAACCCTTTGACTGCCTCCTTTCCGTGTCATTTTTACAGAGACAGTGCACTTTTTATTTTTAGCACTGATCATTGTATTGGTGTCACTGGTCCAAAAAGAGGCAGATTTGTCCATTGCCAATGTCGTAGTCCAAATTATATTATATATGGTTGGTTTGCACAAAAGTTATTGTATCTGCAAACTATGGGATATATTTATGGAAGTGTGTGTGTGTGTGTGTGTGTGTGTGTGTGTGTGTGTGTGTGTGTGTGTATATATATATATATATATATATATATATATATATATATATATACACACATACATAAACATACATACACACACACACACACACAATTCCATAAATATATCCCATAGTTTGAAGATACAATAACTTTTGTGCAAACCAACCAATATACACTTATAGGGATTTTTTTTTTTTAACAAAAAACATGTAGCAGAATACACATTGATTCCTTACATTTTTTTAATTGGATGTTTTATTGCAGAAAGTAAAAAAAAAAAATGTCTTTTTTTTTCAAAATTGTTGGCCTGTTTTTGTTTGGTAGCACAATAAAAAAAAAAAAAAAAAAAAAAAAAAAAAAAAAAAAAAAAAATCGCAGAGGTGATCAAATACCACCTAAAGAAAGCTCTATTTCTGTTTAGTTTAAAAAAAAAGGGTCATTATTTTATTTGGGTACAGCGTCGCACGACTGCGCAATTGTCAAAGCGACGCAGCACCATTTCGCAAAAAAGGGTCTTGTCATGAATGGGGGGGGGGGTAAAACCTTCCGGGCTGAAGTGGTTACGGTAAGATCATAAGCCCCTAATCAGATCTCTGTTTACACCATGTGATCTCTTAAATTGATAGAACACAATACGATTGTCTCCATGAACAGACTATTTTAGCGCTGCAAAATAACCAATAGCTTTCCGCCCTGGTTGATTGACTTGGTTTGATCACACCTGCTGATCACCTATCAATCGGACAGTAAAATGAAAGCATGTATGGATACTATTAGCATGTATTTGAGTTAGGGACCTTAGATTGTAAGCTCCTTGGGGGCAGTGACTGATGTGAAGGTACAATATACTGTAATGTAAAGCACCATGTATATCGTCAGGGTTATACAAATACCTGTAATAAATAGTGATCCAGCTTTGGCATTGGCTGTAGCATCAATAGAAAAGTACTACAAATCCGCACACTGAACTACTACAACTCAAATTTTGGTCGGAGAGCCCCTCCCCCCCCCCCACAAGGGCTGTACCAAAAGTCATGCAACAGCGGGCTGTACTTCTCCTCTTGATTACAGGAATGCAGGTCGTTCTGCACTCCTGGTGACCCGTTTTCAGCTGACAACAGGCTGAAGCTGAAGCCCGCTGTCGGCTGACGTCATAGAGCCAATCCAGGCCCTGGGCAAGATCGTGCCAGACTGGCACCCGGCTCAGCCTCTCAGCGCGCCTACTGCCCCTCCACAGCTGAGCACTCCAGTAAGCACTGGGGGGGGGGGAGGAGAGCGGAAAGCTGATGACTGGCAGTCAGAGAGCGCTGAGAACCAATCGATCAGTATTATTTGATCACTTGCTTCACAATGTTAGAGCCTGCTGGGGACCGATGCTGTATCCACCCTAGGGAAGTACGATTCAGAAAAATAAAAACTAACCCCATACCTCTCTTGTAGCAACCCTAGCGGTATGATTATGTCAGATTTTTAATCTCAAAGCGGTACCATTTTTTGCATAGAAATTTAGCGTTTTACATTGTAGGCCTGTAATTCTTAGTCAAAGACCAGACCACTTTATGTGATTCGGCACTGCATCACTTTAACTGACAATTGCGCGGTCGTGCGACGTGACTCCTAAACAAAATTGACGTCCTTTTTTCCCCACAAATAGAGCTTTCTTTTGTTGGTATTTGATCACCCCTGTGGTTTTATTTTTTGCGCTATAAACAAAAATAGAGTGACAATTTTGAAAAAAAATGCATTATTTTTTTACTTTTTGTTATAATAAATACCCCCCAAAAATATATAAAACTATTTTTTTTTTCCTCAGTTTAGGCCGATACGTATTCTTCTACATATTTTTGTAAAAAATAAAAATAAAAAAAAAATAAAAAAACAAATCGCAATAAGCGATTATTGATTGGTTTGCGCAAAAGTTATAGCGTTTACAAAATAGGGATAGTTTTATGCATTTTTATTAATAATTTTTTTTTTTTTTTTACTAGTAATGGCGGCGATCAGCGATTTTGTATTGTGATTGCGACATTATGGCAGACACATTGGGACATTTTTGACACATTTTTGGGACCATTGTCATTTATACAGTAATCACTGCTATATAAATGCAGTGATTCCTGTGTAAATGACACTGGCAGTGAAGGGGTTAACCAGGTGGTGGCAGTGTAGGGGTTAAGTGTTCCTAGGGGTGTGTTACTAACTGTGGGGGGGGGGGGGGGGGTTGGGCTTTTCATTTAGTGAACACTGATCTCTGCTCCAAACACATGGAGCAGAGATCAGCGTCACTATGTTGCTAGGCAGAATGGGAGAAATGCTGTTTACAATGGCATTTCTCCATTCAGCCGCCCCGTGAGATGATCGCGGGTATGCCCGCGGCGATCGAGTGCGCGGGACCCGGCGACCGGACTCACGGGGGTCCCGACCGGCATGCGCTCGCGCTGGCAGGGCGGCATTGAAGAATGGACGTACCTGTACGCCAATATGCCTGCCCGTGCCATTCTGCCGACGTACATCGGCGTGCGCTGGTTGGGAACCGGTTAAATCTGTCCAAACAAGAGTCTAGTAGACATCCCAGGGTATGATAAAGTTTTAAACAACGAAATCATAAAAATATAAAAAAATAACTATAAATAATAATAAAAAAAATAATAATTTCCCCACGATTCACAATCGCTCAATTCAAGTGTTCTAATTCACTATCGCTGTTTTCTAGCTGGTCACTTTTGATGTAAAGGGACACTTTTTGGTTGCCATGGACAATCTCAAGTTTTCAGGCAGAAAGAACAATATATAAGGGCTGGGGAAAAAAAATCTATTTAAATCTTGAATCGAGTTGAGAGGTCAAATCGATTCAAATTTTAAGCAAATCGATTTTTTTTTTTCACCACCGTGCCCGTCCCGAGGTGCGCAGGCAGAGTTTTTAGGCGAGGCCGTGGCTTCGGCGACCGCGAGGCCGGACGGCGTGGACTAGGCCGAAGCCGCAGCCTTGCCTAAAAACCCCTGCCTGTAGCTCCTAAGGACTAGCGCGGTGTCAATAAAAATATAATAAAAGAATTTTTAAAAAAACACCTCGATTTGAATTGTGAATCGAGTTTTCTAAAAAAAAAAAAAAAAAAAAAAAATTGCCCAGCTCCAAATATATATACACACACACACACACACACACACACACACACACTTATTTATATTATTTATCGGCGTATAACACGCACCCCAAGTTTAGGGGGGAAGTTTAAGGACAAAAAAAAAAAAACCCTTACATTTTAAATGCCCATCAATGCAGCCTTATCAGTGTCCATCTCGGTTTTTACATTTTAGCACCGCCGAGATACACAATGCCGGATGTCCTGTGTATTCGGCTGCTCTCACAGTTGGCATAACTGCAAGTGGAGCCGAGCCGAGTCGGCTCAGTCTATTTCGGTGGTGCTCACTCCTCCTCTTCCACCACATCCCAAAGGTGCTCTATTGGATGAGATGTGGTGAGTGTGGAGGCCATTGGAGGACAGGGACCTCATTGTCCGGTGGTGAGATGATTGGAGCTTTGTGACATGGTGCATTATCCTGCTGGAAGGAGCCATCAGAAGATGGGGACACTGCAGTTATAAAGGGATGGACATGGTCAGCAACAATACTCAGGTAGGTTGTGGTGATTAAACCATGATCAATTGGTACTAAGGGGCCCAAAGTGTGCCAAGAAGATACCCCCCCACACCATTACACCCCCATCACCAGCCTGAATCGGTGATACCCCATCCCCCCCACCATCAGCCTGAATCGGTGATACCCCATCCCCCCCACCATTACAAACCCCACCACCAGCCTGAACCGGTGATACAAGGCAGGATGGATCCATGTGCCAAATTCTGACCCCACCATCTGAATGTCGGAGCTGAAATCCAGACTCATCAAACCAAGCAACGTTCTTCCAATCTTCTATTGTTCAATTTTTATAGTTACATAGTAGGTGAGGTTGAAAAAAAAGACACAAGTCCATCAAGTCCAACCTATTTGTGTGATTATATGTCAGTATTACATTGTATATCTCTGTATGTTGCGGTCGTTCAGGTGCTCATCTAATCATTTCTTGAAACTATCGATGCTCCCCGCTGAGACCACCGCCTGTGGAAGGGAATTCCACATCCTTGCCGCTCTTACAGTAAAGATTTTGGTGATCCTGTGCCAATTGTAGCCTCAGTTTCCTGTTCCCATACGACAGGAGCGGCACCCGGTGTGGTCTTCTGCAGCTGTAACCCATCTGCTTCAAGGTTTGATGCGCTGTGCTTTTAGAGATGGTATTCTGCATTCTTGCTTCCTGACGACGTCATTACGACGAAACGTACATCGAGGCGTATTCCGGTCACATCGCTTTTGGTCCGAACGCTTGGTTCCCCCGAGATCCAGAGGGTGGAACGCATGCCAATCCAAGCAGCGGAAGCGGCACAGCTAGGTTCCAATCCACCCGGTCTGATACGTTCGTTCCCTCTAGTGCCAAGGTTATGGCACTTTTAAAGTAAGAGGCCATTTGGCTGTTTTTGCTTTTATGTTATTTTAAATAAAACGTTATTATGCCATGGTACGGTTCTCTCTATATTTTTTCTTGAGCAAACGTGAAACAATATCACTGGTACACCTAAGCAGAAGTTTCCCCATCAAGGTTGGCAGTTCCCTAAACCTGCTAAAGCTTCACCTGACCTTACTTTTTAAATAAAGGGGTCAAGGTGAGTCGGTGAGTAGGCTACTTACCGTCATTTCACTGGGTGCTGTGGTTGTCCATTTTCCCAAGCGGTGACGGGATACAGGATTTACACCTACTCCAGTTTCACTATTTTCTATGGACAATTTGTTTATTTGTTATATATGTTCACTTTTTTTTTGTTGCTGAATACTTATATGTATTTAACCACTTAATGACCAGCGCACGCCGATGTACGTCCTATTTTTGAAGAGGGATATCTCGGTAACGGCAGCAGCTGCTGCCACAAGCGAGATATCCGTCTCTTCAGGCGGCGGTCGTCTATACGATAACGGTGGTCTCCCCGCGGCAGATCCGCCGCAAAAGATCACAGCTATCGGTGGCGGGAGAGGTGCCACCCCCCCCTCCCGCCGCCCTCCCGCACCTTCCCGAGGCGATCGGGTCCTTTCGCTAGCTGGGCATAGAGACAAGTGAGGCTAAGATGGCCCCCACTCGTCTCTATACCATAGGAGGGCAGAAGCGACGTCAAAACATCACTTCCGCCCATACCTCTTAAAAGGTATGTTTTTTTTTTTATGTAATTTTTTTTCTTTTTTTTTTGCATTTTAGTCCAAATATGAGATCTGAGGACTTTTTGACCCCCCAGATCTCATATTTAAGAGGACCTGTCATGCTTTTTTCTATTACAAGGGATGTTTACATTCCTTGTAATAGGAATAAAAGTGATCCATTTTTGTTTTTTTAAACAGTGTAAAAATAAATAAAATCAATTAAAATAAATAAGAAAAAAAAAAAAGTTTTTAAAAACACCCCGTCACGACGAGCTTGCGCACAGAAGCGAGCGCATACGTGAGTAGCGCCCGCATATGAAAACAGTGGTCAAACCACACATGTGAGGTATCGTCGCGATCGGTAGAGCGAGAGCAATAATTCTAGCCCTAGACCTCCTCTGTAACGCAACCTGTAGAATTTTTTTTAAATGTCGCTTATGGAGATTTTTGAGGCTAAAAGTTTGACGCCATTCCACGAGCGGGCGCAATTTTGAAGCGTGACATGTTGGGTATCAATTTACTCGGCGTACTATTATCTTTCACAATATAAAAAAAAAATTGGGCTAATTTTACTGTTGTCATATTTTTTTTATTCAAAAAAGTGAATTTTCTTCCAAAAAAAGTGCGCTTGTAAGACCGCTGCGCAAATACGGTGTGAAAAAAAGTATTTCAATGACTGCCATTTTATTCTCTAGGGTGTAAGAAAAAAAAACAATATAAAATGTTTGGGGGTTCTAAGTAATTTTGTAGCAAAAAAAAAAACTGTTTTAAACATGTAAACACCAAATCTGAAAAAGAGGCCTGGTGGTTAATGTATATTGCAGTATGTATTGAATAATAAGATGCCTGCGGTATTAAAGTGGGGTACCCCCTAAAAAAAAATAATAAAAAAAAAAAAAAAAATTAAAAAAGTCAGCAGCTGCTGACTTTTAATAAATCGGACACTTACCTGTCCCAGGGTCCAGCGATGCGGGGGAACGAAGCCCCCCCCCCCCCTAGTTCCCCGCTCCGTTCACGGGGCCGTCATTCGTACTGGGGGCCCCCCGGCTGTGGCTTCACAGTCGAGCACCCACTGCACATGCGGCGCCGTGACACGCCGCACAGTTACCTGGGACACGTGACAGGTCCCAGGTGACTGTGCGGCACGAGGGGGAGTGATGTCACCAGCCTGAGCAAGAAAGAAGGCAGACTACGAGGGACCCCCTAGCAACAGGCATTTAGAGGTGAGTAAAAACATTTTTTTTTTTTCCAATTTTTTTTTAAGAATTTTAAACAATTTTTTCTTTTTTGGTGGCAACACCACTTTAAAGAGGAAGTAAACCCTGATGAGTTTACTTCCTCTTTGATTCCCTGCAAAGGTAAAGCATAATGGACTACTATGCATCGCATAGTAGTCAATTATGTGTCACTTACCTGACACAGGAGCCAGCGAAGTCACCGCTGTCCCCTGTAGTCCGGCGCATCCATCTTCTCGGTGGGTCTCGCTGCTCCGGCACTGTGATTCGCCGGAGCAGCGATGACATCACTCCCGCGCATGGGAGCCGACACACGCGGCATATCGCCGCGATCTGCGGCTTACCCAGTGCGCCTGCGCGCCTCTGTCTACGGCGCATGCCTGTCTTTCGGCAAATATCTCCTAAACCGTGTAGGTTTAGGAGATATTTCTTGGACCTACAGGGAAGCCTTAATCTAGGCTTACCTGTAGGTCAAAGTGGTTTGTAAGGGTTTACAACCACTTTAAGCACTAGAGCACGTTATTGTTACCATTTTATTGTAGCGCCCCCTTTACCATTTCACAACTCACAAAGTCACGTTTCTTTGCACTTTTGAGGGGCGCAGCTTATATACTTTACTATATACTTTATACATATTTGTAGTCCAAGCGCGGGGTATTCCAAATTATCTTGTTTTTTTTTTCCTTCTGTAACGAGAGGTTATTTGAGTTACTGTTGTCTTTCTATCATCTGGAACCAGTCTGCCCCATTCTCCTCTGACATCAACAAGGCATTTTCCTCCACACAACTGCCGCTCACTGGATATTTTCTCTTTTTTGGACCAGTCGCTAAAAATTGAGAGATGGTTGTGCGTGAAAAATCCCAGAAATACTCAGAACAGCCCGTCTGCCACCAACAACCACACCATGTTCAAAGTCACTTAAAGCGGGGCTCCACCCTAAAGTGGAACTTCCGCTCATCTGAACCCCCCCTTCAGCGCCGCAATTGGCACCTTTCAGGGGGGAGGGGGGTGCAGATACCTGTACAGTACAGGTATTTGCACCCACTTCCGGCATAAATATCCGCAGAATCTGCGGATATTTACGCCACTTCCTGCGGGTCCCTCCGCTGTCCGCTAGGAAACACACGGATCCCAGGGACAGCGGGGACCATCCTTATTGCGCAGCGCGATTCGTGCATGCGCAGTAGGGAACCGGGAAGTGAAGCCACAAGGCTCCACTTCCTGATTCCCATATCTAAGATGGCGGCGGCAGCATCTGAGAGATGATCGAGAGATCGGCTTCGGGTGCTGAAATCGCGGGCGTGCTGGGCGGGTAAGTGTCCTTATTTTAAAAGTCAGCAGCTGCAGTATTTGTAGCCGCTGACTTTAAAAAAACAAAAAACGGCTGAACTCCCGCTTTAAATCCCCTTTTCTTCCCCATTCTGATGCTCGGTTTGAACTTCAGAAAGTCGTCTTCACCACGTCTAGATGCCTAAATGCATTGAGTTGCTGCCATGTGATTGGCTGATTAGAAATTTGTGTTACCGAGCCATTGAACAGGTGTAGCTAAGAAAGTATATTTGCCTTTACTAAATCAGCCCCATTGTGGCCCCTTCAAGTAACTTTATTGTATTTTTTTGAACAGATGTACCTAATAAAGTGGCCGGTGAGTGTATTTTTTTATTTTTTTCCTGTATAGCCCACACATGGTGACAGGTAAGAAGACATGTAGTGTTTTCTACATGGTTGGAGTGCTGGCATCCATTCTCTTGTTGCTCCTTCATCTTACACACAGAGTAGGCCGCGGCCCCCCTACACAAGATACTCTGGGCTCGGAGGAGGAATGACAAGAGCCCTACAGCTTCTCCTATTGACTTTGTGCCGGACCCGTCCAAACTAAAGCACACGCCTCTCAGACAGTCGTAAAACACCGAGCTGCCTTCTCAGACGTCCCGCTTCTCCAAAACAAATGTTATCCCAGGAATGCGCTTTGAACACGTGCCCTTCCGCGCCCCGGCCTACCAGAGGAGCGAGAAGTGAGCAGCGCTGCGTCGCATCAACAAAGACGTTTGGTGGCTTTTCCCGACAACAGCTTCGGTTGGCAAAAAAAAAAAAAAAAAAAAAATCGCCGCTTTCGCAGCAAGATGCTTCAAACCGAGAATGAAAAACGCACCTTTGAAGCGCAAGCACTTTTGCAGGCAAATTTGAGAAAACCGCACAATACGTTTGTTGCGCATTCCCGTTTAGCCCCGGTTCACACCAAGTGCGGCTTTGAAAATTGCGCTACTTGAATGTGCGATATATCTATTTTTATTAGCAATGGTGGCGATAGCGGGACTGCGATATTGCGGCAGACAAATTGGACACTAACTGACACTTTTTGGAAACCAGTGACACTAAGGCTACTTTCACACTGGGGCATTGGTGGTAAATCGGCGCACTATTTAGTGCCGCTTTACCGTCGTTTTAGCGCTACTATCAGCAGCTATTGGAGCAATTTTAACCCCCGCTAGTGGCTGAAAAAAAGGGTTAAAACCACCCGAAAAAAAAAAAAAAAAAAAAAAAAAAAAAAAAAAAAAATCGCACTTTGCAGGTGGGTTTGCATTGTTTTCAATGAGAAGGGGTGCTTTAGGAGAGGTAAATACACCGCTCCAAAGATGCAACCTGTAGGACTTTTTTGACCGCCCTACAAGCGCACTGCTCCACACAGCAGCGGCTGTTTCAGTGCACTTTGCAGGCGCTATTTTTAGCACTTTAGTGCCTGCAAAGCGCCTCAGTGTGAAAGCATCCTAATACAGCGATTAGTGCTAAAAAAAAATATATGCACTGTCACTGTACTAATGACACTGGCTGGGAAGAGGTTATTATCTAGGGCAGGGATCTCAAACTGGTGGCCTTCCAGCTTTTGCGGAACTACTAAGTCCCATGAGGCATTGCAAAGCTGACAGTTACAAGCATGACTCCTACAGGCAGAGGCATGATGGGACTTGTAGTTTCGCAACAGCTGGAGGGCCGCCAGTTTCAGACCCTTGATCTAGGGCAGTGGTGGCGAACCTTGGCACCCCAGATGTTTAGGAACTACATTTCCCATGATGCTCATGCACTCTGCAGTGTAGTTGAGCATCATGGGAAATGTAGTTCCAAAACATCTGGGGTGCCGAGGGTCTCCATCACTGATCTAGGGCGATCAGTTAAATGTGTGCCTAGCCAGTGCTTGTATAATATGGGGGAGGTACTTTTACGAAGGGAAGGCATAGATTCTGTGTTCCTGCTTTGCAGGAACACAGGATCCATGCCTTCCTTAATGACAGATCAATGTACTGAACAATCGACAGGTCCCGGTGGACATCGAGTCTGCAGTACCCGGCTATATACTTGATCTGGTGCACAGTTGCCGCCCTGTAGCAGTAAAACAGCTATGGTGTGGACCTGAGTGTGGTTAAAAGCTTACCACACTAAGCAGGAGAGCCCACTGTGGTCAATTCTCTAGCTATGCTGGGAACTCCATGTACACTACTCCAATGATCAGACTTGTCCTGACAAAACCCCCCCTCCCCTCCTGCACAGCCATTCAATGGGAAGCTCAGTGTACTGTTGTTTCTCCTCCACCAGCTCTTATGCGGCTGAGAACAGAGGGCATTTGATCACTTGTAAAAAGGAGGGAATTTTTTTTTTTTTTTTTTTTAAATCTGCAAAAAAAGGTTTTTCCTTCCATTCCTATTTTAAACTGAATGGGTTGTTTTGCAAAGTGATCGTTTAACCACTTAAAGTGATTGTACTCAGCACTTTGCAGTAGCTCCAGTTTATTGTGTTTCTTTCACTATACAATTGTGCTACAGCAATGGGCAGCAGTGACAGGAAACGAATGATCCCAAATGGTTGATAGGAGAATTGCAGGGATTATAGCTAGAAATGATCAGAGTAAGAGGAAGGGCGGGGGGGGGGGGGGGGGGGCAGTAAAGAAAGCTTTGACAGCCACCTGGTGGAGTAAATCTACATACCATTCACTAAGAACCAATCCAGAAGAAACAACAACCACATCAATGGAGGCGAAACACTGCAGCCTTTGGTGACCCAGGCTTTTTTGGAACTATTTGTTTACAAGTTTAAATTTGTATTTTTTTGCTACAGAATTATTTAGAACCCCCATATATATATATCCAGTTCCCGACCAGCGCACGCCGATGTACGTCGGCAGAATGGCACGGGCATTCATATTGGCGTACAGGTACGTCCAATCTTAATTGCCGCCCTGCCATCGCTCGCATGCCGGTAGAGGCCCCCGCGAGTCCGGTCACAAATCCCGCGGACTCGATCATCGTGGGCATACCCGCAATCGTCTCACGGGGCGGCTTAACGGAGAGATGCCGTTGTAAACAGCATCTCCCCGTTCTGCCTAGCAACAAGCGACGCTGATCTCTGCTCCATGTGATTGGAGCAGAGATCAGTGTTCACTAAATGAAAGCCCAACCCCCACACAGTTAGTAACACACCCCTAGGAACACTTAACCCCTACACTGCCACCCACTGGTTAACCCTTTCACTGCCAGTGTCATTTACACAGGAATCACTGCATTTATATAGCACTGATTGCTGTATGAATGACAATGGTCCCAAAAATGTGTCAAAATTGTCCGACGTGTCCACCATAATGTCGCAGTCACAATAAAAATCGCTGATCGCCGCCATTACTAGTAAAAAAAAAAAAAATTATTAATAAAAATGCTATAAAACTATCCCCTATTTTGTAAACGCTATAACTTTTGCGCAAACCAATCAATAATCGCTTATTGCAATTTTTTTTTTACCAAAAATATGTAGAAGAATACGTATCGGCCTAAACTGAGGAAAAAAATGTTTTTTTATATATTTTTGGGGGATATTTATTATAACAAAAAGTAAAAAATAATGCGTTTTTTTTTCAATTTTCGCTCTATTTTTGTTTATAGCGCAAAAAATAAAAACTGCAGGGGTGATCAAATACCACCAAAAGAAAGCTCTATTTGTGGGGAAAAAAGGATGTCAATTTTGTTTTGGAGCCACGTCGCACGACCGCGCAATTGTCAGTTAAAGGGACGCAGTGCCGAATCGCAAAAAGTGGTCTGGTCTTTGGCCAGCAAAATGGTCCGGGGGGTGAAGTGGATATATAATATATATATATATACACACATATACACACACACACACTTTTTTTTCAGCAGAGACCCTAAAGAATAAAATGGAGATCATTGTAATATATGTCACGCCATATTTGCACAGCAGTGTTTCAAATGCAACTTTAATTAATAATAAAAAAAAAAAAAAAAAAAAAAAAAAAAAACCACAATAGTTACCCCAATTTTTTTGCATAATATAAAAGATGATGTTACATTGAGTAAATTGATACCCAACGTGTCATGCTTTAAAATAACATTTGTGGAATGGTGACAAAACACTGTACTTAAAAAATCTCCATAGACGATGCTTTAAACAGTTTTACAGGTTACCTGTTTAGAGATACAGAGCTTGCACTCTAGCGGTCACGGTGATACCTCACATGTGTGGTTTGAACACCGTTTATGTATGCGTTCACTTCTGCAGACAAGCATGGAGGGATTGGGGTGCTTTAAAATTATTATTTTTTCTTATTTATTTTACTTTTTAATTTTTTTATGTTTACACTGTCCCTTTTTTTTTTTTTCTTACTTTTATACCTATTACTTGGAATGTAAACATCCCTTGTAATAGAAATAATGGATGACAGGTCCTCTTTATTGAGAGATATGGGGTCAAAAAGACCCGAAATCTCTCATTTACCTTTAAAAGCAAATTAACATTTTTTTTTTCTATTTTCACATTAAAAACGATCCCACGGGACCTCTTTTCTCTTGTGGAGAATCACCCATAGTAAATGATACCGGGTTAGGGGGCTAGATGCTGCCATAACCCTGGTTTTTTAACATCAAAATAATGACAGATCTAGACTGTGGGCGGTCGGCAAGTGGTTAAAAGTAAAATAATGCTAGACAACACCAAACTTTGTGCACTAAATAATTACATACAAAAACTTCTATTTTCAATGGCATCTCTAATCTGTCACCCAACCTGCTGCCCCTTCACTCCAATCTGCTTCCCCTTCATCTGCTGTCCCTTCACCTGCTGCCCCTTCACCCCAATCTGCTACCCCTTCATCTGCTGCTCCTTCACCCCAATCTGCTACCCCTTCATCTGCTGTCCCTTCACCTGCTGCCCCTTCACCCCAATCTGCTACCCCTTCACCTGCTGCCCCTTCACCCCAATCTGCTACCCCTTCATCTGCTGCTCCTTCACCCCAATCTGCTACCCCTTCATCTGCTGCCCCTTCACCCCAATCTGCTACCCCTTCACCTGCTGCCCCTTCACCCCAATCTGCTACCCCTTCACCTGCTGCCCCTTCACCCCAATCTGCTACCCCTTCATCTGCTGCTCCTTCACCCCAATCTGCTACCCCTTCATCTGCTGCTCCTTCACCCCAATCTGCTACCCCTTCATCTGCTGCCCCTTCACCCCAATCTGCTGCCCCTTCACCTGCTGCTCCTTGAATGAATGAATGAAATACTTGTATAGCGCACAATGCGAACTGAATCGCCTCTAGGCGCTGTGGCGAGCTTTGATCATCTGCTAAAAGAGGAAGGTCTTGAGTTTTTTCCTAAAAGCCAGGTGATTTTCTTCCAGGCGGATGTTGATTGGTAGAGCATTCCATAGCCGAGGCCCATGGACAGCGAATCTCCGATCACCCTTGGATTTATACCGGGCTTTGGGCACGAGGAGAAGGTTTTTGTTGGCTGATGGAAGACTGCGGTTTGGTGTGTAATGATTTATTTTCTCCATTAGGTATTGCGGAGCTTCTCTTTGCACGCATTTGTGGGTGAGGCAAAGGGTCTTGAACGTGATCCGATTTTTTACGGTTAGCCAATGTAAGCTCCTCAGCGAAGGAGAGATGGATTCCCAGGGTTTTTTTCCTGTTATCAGCCTTGCCGCCGTGTTTTGGATCAGTTGTAATCGCACAAGTTGATATTGTGGTAATCCTATGTAAAGCGAGTTTGTGTAGGCCAGTCGTGAATTAATGATTGTTCCAACTACCACTGCTTTGTCATTCTTTGGGATAAAAGGGATGAGTCTGCGAAGCATGTGCAGCAGATGGTGAGATCGACTGACTACAGATCCTATTTGCGCATCCATTGACATTTGTGCGTCTAAAATAACCCCGAGACTCTTCGCTTTGGTCTTTGGGGAGATAGTCTGCCCAAAGACGGTTGGTGGAGACCAGGAGGTTTTGGTTGCGGGCTTATGATTTGGGTGTAAGATAAGAAGCTCTGTCTTTGATTGGTTCAGCTGGAGGGAGTTGGTGGTCATCCAGTCCTCTATTGATTTGAGGCAGTTTTCAAGTTGTTGTTGGTGATCTTTTTTTCCATTGATCCGGAAATAAAGTTGCGTGTCGTCAGCGTAAGAGTGGAAGCAGAGATCTGAGCATCTGATGATTTGAAGGAGTGGGCGAATGTAAATGTTGAAGAGAACGGGTGACAACGGAGAGCCTTGAGGGACTCCGCAGGTGACTGCCCGAGTTTTGGAGAGGAATTTTCCTAGTTTCACTGTCTGTGACCGATTTCCTAGGAAGGACGCGAACCATTGGAGATCTATGTCTTGGACTCCGGCTACTTCTGTGAGGCGGACGAGTAGAGTATTGTGATCTACTGTATCAAACGCTGCACTTAGGTCTAGCAGTACGAGGAGACGTGGCTCTCCGTCATCTGCTGCTTCGAGGGCGTCATCCCAAATCTTGAGGAGAGCTGTTTCTGTTCCATGACCCGGGCGGAAGCCTGATTGCAGCGGGTCCAGGAGTTTGTGAGTATCCAGGTGAAGTTGTAGCTGATGTACTACAGCTTTCTCCATGATCTTAGAAATGGTGTTGAGGCTTGTAATCGGCCTACGGTTGTTTGGATCCTGAGGGTCCAGGTTTGGTTTCTTGAGTAGAGGTTTGACGATGCCTTGTTTGAGGATGCTGGGAACAATCCCTTCGTGGAATGATCGGTTTAGGAGGTGGGTTATGGTTGGAGCCACGATGTCGGAGCATTCTTTCAGTAGTTTTGTGGGGATGATGTCAATAGGTGAGGTACTGTCACGCAGTTTATTAATGATGTTTTTTGCGGTGTCTACGGTAATTGGGGGTAGTGAAAATTTTGGCGGTTGCGGTATGTTGGTGCGCACATCCTCTTTATGTATTTGCTGGCTGAGGTTGGATGTTTTCTTCTGACAAATTGTTTCCCTGATGGTTTTGACTTTCCTTCACCCCAATCTGCTACCCCTTCACCCCAATCTGCTACCCCTTCACCTGCTGCTCCTTCACCCCAATCTGCTACCCCTTCACCTGCTGCTCCTTCACCCCAATCTGCTACCCCTTCACCTGCTGCTCCTTCACCCCAATCTGCTACCCCTTCACCTGCTGCTCCTTCACCCCAATCTGCTACCCCTTCACCTGCTGCTCCTTCACCCCAATCTGCTACCCCTTCACCTGCTGCTCCTTCACCCCAATCTGCTACCCCTTCACCTGCTGCGCCTTCACCCCAATCTGCTACCCCTTCACCTGCTGCTCCTTCACCCCAATCTGCTACCCCTTCATCTGCTGCTCCTTCACCCCAATCTGCTACCCCTTCATCTGCTGCTCCTTCACCCCAATCTGCTACCCCTTCATCCCAATCTGCTACCCCTTCATCTGCTGCTCCTTCACCCCAATCTGCTACCCCTTCACCTGCTGCTCCTTCACCCCAATCTGCTACCCCTTCAGCTGCTGCTCCTTCACCCCAATCTGCTACCCCTTCAGCTGCTGCTCCTTCACCCCAATCTGCTACCCCTTCATCTGCTGCTCCTTCACCCCAATCTGCTACCCCTTCATCTGCTGCCCCTTCACCCCAATCTGCTGCTCCTTCACCTGCTGCCCCTTCACCCCAATCTGCTGCTCCTTCACCTGCTGCCCCTTCACCCCAATCCGCTTCCCCTTCACCTGCTGCCCCTTCACCCCAATCCGCTTCCCCTTCACCTGCTGCCCCTTCACCCCAATCTGCTGCTCCTTCACCTGCTGCCCCTTCACCCCAATCCGCTTCCCCTTCACCTGCTGCCCCTTCACCCCAATCCGCTTCCCCTTCACCTGCTGCCCCTTCACCCCAATCCGCTTCCCCTTCACCTGCTGCCCCTTCACCCCAATCCGCTTCCCCTTCACCTGCTGCCCCTTCACCCCAATCCGCTTCCCCTTCACCTGCTGCCCCTTCACCCCAATCCGCTTCCCCTTCACCTGCTGCCCCTTCACCCCAATCCGCTTCCCCTTCACCTGCTGCCCCTTCACCCCAATCCGCTTCCCCTTCACCTGCTGCCCCTTCACCCCAATCCGCTTCCCCTTCACCTGCTGCCCCTTCACCCCAATCCGCTTCCCCTTCACCTGCTGCCCCTTCACCCCAATCCGCTTCCCCTTCACCTGCTGCCCCTTCACCCCAATCCGCTTCCCCTTCACCTGCTGCCCCTTCACCCCAATCCCCTTCCCCTTCACCTGCTGCCCCTTCACCCCAATCCGCTTCCCCTTCACCTGCTGCCACTTCACCCAAATCCGCTTCCCCTTCACCTGCTGCCCCTTCACCCCAATCCGCTTCCCCTTCACCTGCTGCCCCTTCACCCCAATCCGCTTCCCCTTCACCTGCTGCCCCTCCACCCCAATCTGCTTCCCCTTCACCAGATGCCCCTCCACCCCAATCTGCTTCCCCTTCACCAGATGCCCCTCCACCCCAATCTGCTTCCCCTTCACCAGATGCCCCTCCACCCCAATCTGCTTCCCCTTCACCTGCTGCCCCTCCACCCCAATCTGCTTCCCCTTCACCTGCTGCCCCTCCACCCCAATCTGCTTCCCCTTCACCTGCTGCCCCTCCACCCCAATCTGCTTCCCCTTCAGCTGCTGCCCCTCCACCCCAATCTGCTTCCCCTTCACCTGCTGCCCCTCCACCCCAATCTGCTTCCCCTTCAGCTGCTGCCCCTCCACCCCAATCTGCTTCCCCTTCACCCCAATACACCAAAACAATGTTGGTGTTATGGCAATAAAGTGATATGATATTTGTATTAGTTGTTATGCAAAAGTAACAATACCACAGAGGGTGCGATCCAAAATGGATATGAAGGAAATGGTTCTATCATCATATCACTCCTCTGTTTCATGCGCCAGTGCCGGGGTTTTCCCTCTTATCTGAGGTGGGATCCACTGGTGTAGCAGTGAATCACAGAGGGGGTGTGGTTCTAAGAGCTAGTATGGATGTTGCTCAGCTTTCGAGCAACCGGTCCTCATGTTAGGAACCGGACACCCTGTGCTCCCCCCGGTATCTCTGGTAGCAGCTCCAGTGTCTCCCCAGTGATCTCTGGTGTCTCTTGCCTCCAGCTCTCCATTCCACTCCTGTGTGCTCCCAGTGATCCCAACAACCTTCCAGCCCGCACCTCAGGCCAGGGTCACCCCCGGACACTCTGATCCACACTCCGGAAAGGGGTGAACCCCGCACACTCTGATCCACACTCCGGAAAGGGGTGAACCGGGCACACCCCGACCAGGTCCAGGGTGACCCCAACCAGGTCCAGGGTGACCCCCCGCACACTCCGACATGCACCCCGGCCCCTCCAATCTGCACTCCAGAAAGGGGTAACCTGGTACACTCAGACCCCAACCAGGGTGACCCCCGTACACTCAGACCCCGACCAGGGTGAACCCCCGTACACTCAGACCCCGACCAGGGTGAACCCCCGTACACTCAGACCCCGACCAGGGTGAACCCCCGTACACTCAGACCCCGACCAGGGTGAACCCCCGTACACTCAGACCCCGACCAGGGTGAACCCCCGTACACTCAGACCCCGACCAGGGTGAACCCCCGTACACTCAGACCCCGACCAGGGTGAACCCCCGTACACTCAGACCCCGACCAGGGTGAACCCCCGTACACTCAGACCCCGACCAGGGTGACTCCTGTACACTCCGACCCGCACCCCCGGAAAGGGGTGACCCCTGTACACTCCGACCCGCACCCCGGAAAGGGGTGACCCTTGTACACTCTGACCCGCACCCCGGAAAGGGGTGACCCCTGTACACTCTGACCCCAACCAGGGTGACCCCCATACACTCAGACCCGCACCCTGGACATCGGTGAACCCCCGTACATTCTAACCCAGACCAGGGTGAACTCTGCACACTCCGACCCACACCCCCCCCTCCCCCCGGACCTGGGTGACCCCTGTACACTTTGGACTGTAACTTGTTCCAGGGTGACCCCCATGCAATCTGGTCTATACGACGGTGCAGTTCTGATGCCTTTTTTGTCTTGATGGGTGGAGCGTTTTTGAAACTGTGCACCAAAGATGCATGCAGAGCTTTTTTTAAAAAAATATATAAATTTAAAAAGCGATGAGAACAGTTACAGCGGATTGCGGCCTATGTAAGCGATGCATTCCTCCGCTGCCCCCTTTTTTTTTTTTTTTTAACTCGTTTTCCACGTGTTACACAAAGAGCAGCAAATTCACCTGAACGGTCTTACATGCGCCAAAGACATTTCTGTACCTTTTCGGACGCGGATCGTTCCGTGTTTATTCAGCCCCCCCATTTGCCGCGCTGCAAAATGTGCATCTACCTTCCCCAGGGGTGCAAGTAGCAATTAATGGCAAAGCATGCTTCCGAGACGCAGTGCAAAGCGCCCTTTTTTTCCTGTGCGATTTGTCGGGTGTCATCGGAGGAATGAATGAATGAAATACTTGTATAGCGCACAATGCGAACTGAATCGCCTCTAGGCGCTGTGGCGAGCTTTGATCATCTGCTAGAAGAGGAAGGTCTTGAGTTTTTTCCTAAAAGCCAGGTGATTTTCTTCCTGGCGGATGTTGATTGGTAGAGCATTCCATAGCCGAGGCCCTTGGACAGCGAATCTCCGTTCCCCCTTGGATTTATACCGGGCTTTGGGCACGAGGAGGAGGTTTTTGTTGGCTGATGGAAGACTGCGGTTTGGTGTGTAATGATTTATTTTCTCCATTAGGTATTGTGGAGCTTCTCTATGCACGCATTTGTGGGTGAGGCAAAGGGTCTTGAACGTGATCCGATTTTTTACGGTTAGCCAATGTAAGCTCCTCAGTGAAGGAGAGATGGATTCCCAGGGTTTTTTCCCTGTTATCAGCCTTGCCGCCGTGTTTTGGATCAGTTGTAATCGCACAAGTTGATATTGTGGTAATCCTATGTAAAGCGAGTTTGCGTAGTCCAGTCGTGAATTAATGATTGTTCCAACTACCACTGCTTTGTCATTCTTTGGGATAAAAGGGATGAGTCTGCGAAGCATTCGCAGCAGATGGTGAGATCGACTGACTACAGATCCTATTTGCGCATCCATTGACATTTGTGCGTCTAAAATAACCCCGAGACTCTTCGCTTTGGTCTTTGGGGAGATAGTCTGCCCAAAGACGGTTGGTGGAGACCAGGAGGTTTTGGTTGCGGGCTTATGATTTGGGTGTAAGATAAGAAGCTCTGTCTTTGATTGGTTCAGCTGGAGGGAGTTGGTGGTCATCCAGTCCTCTATTGATTTGAGGCAGTTTTCAAGTTGTTGTTGGTGATCTTTTTTTCCATTGATCCGGAAATAAAGTTGCGTGTCGTCAGCGTAAGAGTGGAAGCAGAGATCTGAGCATCTGATGATTCGGAGGAGTGGGCGAATGTTAATGTTGAAGAGAAAGGGTGACAACGGAGAGCCTTGAGGGACTCCGCAGGTGACTGTTCGAGTTTCGGAGAGGAATTTTCCTAGTTTCACTGTCTGTGACCGATTTCCTAGGAAGGACGCGAACCATTGGAGATCTATGTCTTGGACTCCGGCTACTTCTGTGAGGCGGACGAGTAGAGTATTGTGATCTACTGTATCAAACGCTGCACTTAGGGCTAGCAGTACGAGGAGACACGGCTCTCCGCCATCTGCTGCTTCGAGGGCGTCATCCCAAAACTTGAGGAGAGCTGTTTCTGTGCCATGACCCGGGCGGAAGCCTGATTGCAGGGGGTCCAGGAGTTTGTGAGTATCCAGGTGAAGTTGTAGCTGATGTACTACAGCTTTCTCCATGATCTTAGAAATGGTGTTGAGGCTTGTAATCGGCCTACGGTTGTTTGGATCCTGAGGGTCCAGGTTTGGTTTCCAGGAGAGGACCGCACGGACGTTAGCGACACTTATTTACGTTTCAGGGGGCGCTACTATTAACCCCTCCCCCTACCATCCTCCATTGGGGGGTATAATTATTAGTCATGGGGTAACTCAGGTTGGGATAGTTGGGGGGTCATTACACCCAGACAGGCCTCTATCATTGGGTGACAATACAGACTACGCCAGCCCCACCCCCCCAGTCCTTCCTACCCCTTCCCCGGCTTACCCGTCACCAGCTTCTCCTCACTGAACCCGGCATCGCAGCTGGTGAGAAGCACACAAGGCACAGAGTCCATGGCTGCCTCCGCTGTCCCTTCCTGTACGGCTAAGGGAACTACTTCCGCATGGCAACCGCCCAACTTCCGCATGGCAACTGCTCTGCTTCCGCCCGACCTTGCTCGTAGCAGCCGCTGCGCTTCCGCCCAACCTCCTCATGGCGGCCGCTGCACTTCCGCCCGTCTGGGGCTTCCTCCCTCCCCTCAGTCGGGATTGGACGATTCCGGCTTCACGTGGCTCGGCCCACTAAGCGTCCCGTCACTATGGTAACGAGCGCATTCTCCGAATCTCCCCCCCTCGCTATGGCCGCCGATCCCGTGGGGCTTCTCCTGGTGCAGGTACATCGACAAGGGAGGCATTCAAGGAGAACTTTAAGGCAGCACGTTTTATTTCCACTATAGATAGAATAATGGAGAGTTATAGCCCTCTGCCAGGTTTGTTTTATTGTTTTTGTCACCTGTGTCCCCATTGGGGAGATTTCCCTTCACTTCCTGTCCCATAGCCACAACAGGAAGTGAGAGGAAAACTTTCCAAAGTGTCACCAGAACTCGTGTCCCCCATTGTAAGATTTCCCCTGTATTCCTGTTCTGGGGGCAACTCTAAATTTGGGATTTTTTTTCCCAGTTGGCGTCACCAGGACAAATAGAGAGGGAGAATCTCACCAACGGAGACACCGACAGCAATAAAAATCTGACAGGGGTTCTAATCCCTCTCTGCTCCATCCAAAACTAATGTAGAAATAAAGGAAAAACTTTTTTATTGTTATATGTGTCCCCATTGGAAAAATTTCCTTCACTTCCTGTCCCATAACCACAACAGGAAGTGAGGAGAAAACCTTCCAAAGTGTCGCCAGAACTCGTGTCCCTCATTGTAAGACAGTGATAATAACCGCTCAGTTATATCTCTATCTGACTTTATCCAAAATGTTCTACTTTCATTTTGGTAATCACAATATAATACATCATTTTTTTTGGTAGAATATAGGCGGCACTGATAGGTGACACTGATGGGCACTGATAGGCAGCACTAATGGGCACTGATAGGCAGCACTGTTGAGCACTGGTAGGTGGCACTGTTGGGCACTGATAGGCAGCACTAATGGGCACTTATAGGTGGCACTGTTGAGCACTGATAGGCGGCACTGTTGAGCAGTGATAGGTGGCACTGATAGGCGGCACTGAAGGGCACTGATAGGCAGCACTGATGGGCACTAATAGGCGGCACTGATGGGCACTGGTAGGCAGCACTGTTGGGCACTGATAGGTGCCACTGATGGGGGCACTGATAGACACTGGTAGGTAGCACTCATGAACACTTATAGGTGGCACTGGTAGGCATCACTTATAGGCACTGGTAGGCAGCACTGATGGGCACTGATAGGCAGCACTGATGGGCACTGGTAGGTGGCAATGATGGGCACTGATAGGCGTCACTGATGGGCACTGATAGGCGTCACTGATGGGCACTTATAGGCGGCACTGAGGAGCACTAATAGGCAGCACTGATGGGCACTGATAGGTGACACTGATGGGCACTGATAGATGGCACTGAGGAGCACTGATAGGCGGCACTGATAGGCGGCACTGATGGGCACTGATAGGCGGCACTGATGGGCACTGATAGGCAGCACTGATGGGCACTGATAGTCGCCACTGATAGGCAGCACTGATGGGCACTGATAGACAGCACTGATGGGCACTGATAGACGGCACTGATGGGCACTGATAGGCGACACTGATGGGCACTGATAGGCAGCACTGATGGGCACTGATAGGCGGCACTGATGGGCACTGATAGGCAGCACTGATGGGCACTGATAGGCGGCACTGATAGACAACACTGATGGGCACTGATAGGCGGCACTGATAGACAGCACTGATGGGCACTGATAGGCGGCACTGATGGGCACTGATAGGTGGCACTGATAGACAGCACTGATGGGCACTGATAGGCAGCACTGATGGGCACTGATAGGCGGCAATGTTGGGCACTGGTAGGTGCCACTGATGGGGGCACTGATAGACACTGGTAAGTAGCACTCATGGACACTTATAGGTGGCACTGGTAGGCAGCACTTATAGGCACTGGTAGGCAGCACTGATGGGCACTGATAGGCAGCACTGATGGGCACTGGTAGGTGGCAATGATGGGCACCGATAGGCGTCACTGATGGGCACTGATAGGTGTCACTGATGGGCACTAATAGGCGGCACTGAGGAGCACTAATAGGCAGCACTGATGGACACTGATAGGTGACACTGATGGGCACTGATAGATGGCACAGAGGAGCACCGATAGGCAGCACTGATAGGCGGCACTGATAGGTGGCACTGATGGGCACTGATAGGCAGCACAGATGGGCACTGATAGGCAGCACTGATGGGCACTGATAGGCGGCACTGATAGACAGCACTGATGGGCACTGATAGACGGCACTGATAGACGTCACTGATGGGCACTGATAGGCGGCACAGATGGGCACTGATAGGTGGCACTGATGGACACTGATAGGCAGCACTGACGGGCACTGATAGACAGCACTGATGGGCACTGATAGATGGCACTGATGGGCACTGATAGGCGGCACTGATAGACAGCACTGATAGACAGCACTGATGGGCACTGATAGGCGGCACTGATGGGCACTGATAGGCAGCACTGATGGGCACTGATAGGCGGCACTGGTAGGCGCTCCATAAAAAGTACATGAATGCTATATTGGTGTATAGGGGAGTTGGAATTTAGAAAACCAAGAAAAGTGTAGAAAGGTGAAGGTACCCTTTACAGATCCATGCAATGCCCTCTTCTTCAGGTACAGAACGATCTGGAACATTTGAAGAAGAATCTGGGGAACTCCAATCACCAGAATGGGGGCGTGGTGGACATCCGGACTCTGGAGACGGCAATACAAAGGACGGAGCACGGAATAAAGGTGACTGAGGAATCTCTGCTCTCTGTTAATAACATCAAAACCCAACTCCGACCAAAACAATTTCCCCCTTGGAGTGGGGCTGTGCCCGCGCCGCTCAGGGTAACCGCTCGCTTTTCTTGTCTAGGGAAGAGGAGAGCGGAGATGAGCTTGCCTAATCCTCCCGTCACCAGACCGGTCCAGCACCCCCCACGCTCCAGCGGTCTTGAGTTGTGGACTGTTCCTGACATCATTACACCCATAGCAGGCTCCATAGACCAGGAACAGTCCACTGCTGGACTGTGGGGGAGCACCATTCTTCAGAGGATCGAAGTATAAGTTTTCTGCTTACCATATGAGCAATTGACCCATGCGGTGCGGGCACAGCCTGGCACAGAGTTGGGTTTTAAGTATAAAAGCAGACTTACCCATGACACTCAAAATGGTCAGTGCAGCATGTGGGTCTCAATTCACAGTTGGAGGTCTGCAGGCCACCAAGAGATGTCTAATGCAAATATACTATATTACCAAAAGTATTGGGACGCCTGCCTTTACACACACATGAACTTTAATGGCATCCCAGTCTTAGTCCGTAAGGTTCAATATTGAGTTGGCTCCGCCCTTTGCAGCTATAACAGCTTCAACTCTTCTGGGAAGGCCGTCCAAAAGATTTAGGGGGTGTGTCTATGGGAATGTTTGGCCATTCTTCCAGAAGCGCATTTGTGAGATCAGGAACTGATGTTGGACGAGAAGGCTTGGCTGGTATTTGACGCTCCAATTCATCCCAAAGGTGTTCTATCGGGGTTGAGGTCAGGACTCTGTGCAGGCCAGTCAAGTTTCTTCACTCCAAACTCGCTCATCCATGTCTTTATGAACCTTGCTTTGTGCATTGGTCCAAATCATTTGGTGGAGGGGGGATTATGGTGTGCGGGGTTGTTTTTCAGGGGCCGGTCTTGGCCCCTTAGCTCCAGTGAAGGGAACTCTTAAGGTGTCAGCATACCAAGACATTTTGGACAATTTCATGCTCCCAACTTTGTGGGAAAAGTCCTGTTCCAACATGACTGCGCACCAGTGCACAAAGCAAGGTCCATAAAGACATGGATGAGCAAGTTTGGGGTGGAGGAACATGACTGGCCTGCACAGAGTCCTGACCTCAACCTGATAGATCCCTATGGGATGAATACGAGAGGAGACTGTGAGCCAGGCTTACTCGTCCAACATCAGTACCTGACCTCACGAATGCCCTCCCGGAAGAATGGGTCAAACATTCCCATAGACACACTCCTAAACCTTGTGGACGGCCTTTCCAGAAGAGTTGAAGCTGTTATAGCTGCAAAGGGTGGGCCAACTCAGTATTGATAAACAAAATCTACCAAACAAAGCCTAAAGGTAAATAGTAGTGCTGAACACGCAATAACATAAACAATGAACTTAAATATATATATTACACACCCAGTGAGTGGTAATGACGAAAGTCGTAGCGACGAAACGCGCTGGAACATGACTGTAGGGCAACCGGAATTGGCATTTATGTATCACCGAATGTTACGCTCCGTGTGTACTGGCTTGTTGATCGGGTGAGATACGGTGCCCATCCTTATGTCCGCTGTGACTGGGATATGTTTGCCGTCTGTTTATCATACCAATGCGCTTTTAATTTGCCTTCTTGTAAGCATTGGAAGCCGGTCCATTAGGGGTGCCTGGGCTCCGCCCCCTCTCTCCACTCCACCCCTTTATATGGTAATGGGTGGATTCATGCATAGCATGAATCTATCCACGGCTGCCGCGGCCCCCTATTCTTCATGCATCCGGCCCCTTTGAGGGCACCGTGGGCATGAATTACAGCTGCAGGTTTTTTTTTTTTAAGCACGTGATTAGAGCCAGAGGCACTAATAGGCTTCAAAATAGGGTGGGCTCGGGCCACAGAGGATGCCCTCCCACCCAGGTGTGTTACAACAGCGAATAATATTGAAACACTGATCCTCAGTCCGGCCAATCAGAAGCGGGTGTGAGACCCATTTTCCCATTGGCCAAAAAGAGAAGACCCCCGATCGGCCACCAAGGAGGAGGGAGGAAATGGAAGCTGCGGTGGTGACCCAGAGAACGAGAAGCCGCATCAGGAGAATGGGAGGCCAGTGAGCAGGGGAAGCCGCCAGTGAGCAGGGGAAGCCGCCAGTGAGCAGGGGAAGCCGCCGGTGAGCAGGGGAAGCAAAAACCCTTTACATTGGTGGTCAGTAGAAGGAGAACCTTTACATTGATGGTCAGTAGAATAACAACCCTTTACATTGGTAATTAGTAGAAGAAGACCCTTTACATTGGTGGCCAGTCCAGTAGAAAAATACCCTTTACATTGGTAGCCAGTAGAAAAAGAACCCTTTCCATTGGTGGTCAGTAAAAGAAGAACCCTATACATTGGTGGTCAGTAGAAGAAGTACCCTACCTGTTACACTGGTGGTCAGTAGAAGAGGTGCCCTTTGCATTGGTGGTTAGTAGAATAAGAGCCCTTTACACTGGTAGTCAGTAGAAGTACCTGTTACATTGGTGGTCAGTTGAAGAAGAACCTTTACATTGGTAGTCAGTAGAAGAAGAAGGTTTTACATTGGTGGTCAGTAGAATAAGAACCCTTTAATTTGGTAGTCAGTAGAAGAACAACCATTTACACTAGTAGTCAGTAGAAGAAGAACATTTGGTTGGTCAGTAGAAGAAGAACTGTTTACACTGGTAGTCAGTAGAAGAAGAAGGTTTTACATTGCTGGTCGCTAGAAGAAGAACCCTTTATATTGGTGGTCAGTAGAAGAAGAACCCTTTGTATTGGTGGTCAGTAGAAGAAGAACCCTTTATATTGGTGGTCAGTAGAAGAAGAACCCTTTGTATTGGTGGTCAGTAGAAGAAGAACCCTTTGTATTGGTGGTCAGTAGAAGAAGAACCCTTTATATTGGTGGTCAGTAGAAGAAGAACCCTTTATATTGGTGGTCAGTAGAAGAAGAACCCTTTACATTGGTGGTCAGCAGAATAAGAACCCTTTATATTGGTGGTCAGTAGAAGAAGAACCATTTATATTGGTGGTCAGTAGAAGAAGAACCCTTTATATTGGTGGTCAGTAGAAGAAGAACCCTTTATATTGGTGGTCAGTAGAAGAAGAACCCTTTATATTGGTGGTCAGTAGAAGAAGAACCCTTTATATTGGGGGTCAGTAGAAGAAGAACCCTTTGTATTTTCGGTCAATAGAAGAAGAACCCTTTGTATTGGTGGTCAGTAGAAAAAGAACCCTTTACATTGGTGGTCAGTAGAAGAAGAACCCTTTACATTGGTGGTCAGTAGAAGAAGAACCCTTTACATTGGTGGTCAGTAAAAGAAGAACCCTTTATATTGGTGGTCAGTAAAAGAAGAACCCTTTACATTGGTGGTCAGTAGAAGAAGAACCCTTTACATTGGTGGTCAGTAGAAGAAGAACCCTTTACATTGGTAGTCAATAGAAGAAGTAACTTTTACATTCAGTGGAGAAGTTTCCCCTTAAATTATTATGAAGTGCCCTCTAACATTAGTTGTCCGTGTAGTACCCCCTTTCATTACTAGTCAATGTAGAGGTAACCTCTACCATCGGATGTCAGTGGAAAATTCTGCCTCTAATAGTGTGGGTAGGTTCTAGTGGAAGATAAATGTGCCACTTCTCAAGGAATCCCTCGCAACCTCTGGAGGAGCCCCAAGGTTCCATGGAATCCTGGCTGAAAAAGCCTGAATTATGCAGTAAAGATCACCCTATTACTCAAACGTCTATGCTATTTCAGAACGCTACTGGTTGCTAAGCCCTCTTTTACTCTTATATAATTTTTTAAAGACAAAGCAATTCTTTCGTATAAGGGTACCTTCAATCCCTAGAACCACTCTTTGTAGACCTAAAAGAGAAGGATGTGTAAGACTCCCGAACATTTTGCACTTTTATCAAGCCACCCAGTTTTTATTTCTGATTACCCTTCATCATACCAACCTCGTTCCCCCATGGATTTTTTTTTTTAAATCCCAAATGTACATCCTATTACCCTGCAAGTACTACCCCGGCTACCACTTCGTTATACTGTAGACCTGGAGACCTTAGCCCATTGATAAAACACAACAAACGGCAATATACTGTATAACATGTGTAGGGCAATCACAGTTTTCCTATGTAGGTGAACTAATAAATGTTTTTTTTTTTGTATTTTTTGGGTATGGGGGTGTTCTTAAAAAAAAAGTTTTATTTTTTGTATGTGTCTATTTAAATGTTTAAAAAGTTTCTTTGAATTTAATTTATTTTTTACATGACTTTATTTCTATCACCTAGGCTAGTGGTCATCAACCCTGTTCTCAGGGCCCCCACCAACAGGCCAGGTTTTATGTATTACCTTGGGTAGAATACTGCAATCACTGAGCAGCAAATGATATCACCTGTGTTGTATTTCAGTTATCTTGCAAAACTGGCCTGTTAGTGGGCCCTGAGGACAGGGTTGATGACCATTGACCTAGGGCAGTGGTCATCAACTCCTGTCCTCAGGGCTCACTAACAGGCCAGGTTTGCAAGATAACTGAAATGCATCACAGGTAATATTATTTGCTGCTCAGTGATTGCAGTATTCTAGACTGTATCTCCCCCAAGGTAATACATAAAATCTGGTGACCACTGACCTAGGGGACATATAGGTGACAGGATCTCTTTATGAGACATCCAGGGTGTATTAGTCTTAGCCCTTGTACACACGGTCGGACATTCCGACAACAAAATCCGACGGATTTTGTCCGAAACTGGTGTTGCATACACACGGTCGGACAAAGTTGTCGGAAAATCCGATCGTTTAGAACGTGATGATGTTATTTAGTTACAACGGGACTACGTTCAGGCTAGTAGCCAATAGCTTTGGTCTCGTAATTTGATCTGAGCATGCGTGGCACTTTGTCCGATCGGAATTCTCTACAAACGATCGGATAAACTCCGATCGGATCATGTTGTCGGAAAATTTCATAGCCCAGCTCTAAAACGTTGTCGGTCGGATATACAGATGGAAACAGTCCGATGGAGTCCACACGCAGTCGGATTATCCGACAACACGGTCCGATCGGACATTTTCCGTCGCAATGTCCGACCGTGTGTACAAGGGCATACATGCCATTTCCTGCCCATGAGCCGTTGAGCTCCCGCTGCCCTTCCTAGCGACGTCCACCATGTGGGACAGCGGAGCCCGGTGAACATGGCAGGGAGTTACATAGAGGGGGAAAGGCACATTGCGGTGCTTGTGGAAGTGAGCAGCAGCTACACAGCCCCCTTGTATCACTTCCACATTAAAAGAAGAGCGTCCGCTTGTTAAAATCACATGTCTGCGGCTGGTTAAAAATCTGAATCCCAAGCAAGTGCCTGGAGATTCAGATTACACCACCACCCCCATCCTGGCGCCCTAAGCCACCCTTATGGTTGCAATGGCCCTGCTAGCCTGTCTGCCTGGTGGAGAACCCACGGTTATTATAAAGTCTACTACTTTATACAACAACCCACCGTAATTTCCTGGTCCTGTGTTGAAGAACAGAAGAAAGCCCAAACAATGGAATTATTTTGGTATAGACAAATACAAAACTTAAATCTAGGGATGAAATAAACCCCATATTGTTTTTAGGCCTGTCTATATACTTCAGGAGGCCACGAGCTGATTACATTTTTATCTGCCCAACTGAATAAATTTCGGAGTCATGACCAACAGTTATACGTAGGTAGATGGGAAATGGAGCTTGGGCAGTCTGAGGAATGGCTCTGGAGAAACCTGACCTCCTGCTTCCTTGATGCCTATAAGGTAATAATGCAATGGCATATGGCCCCCTCTTGACTTTCTTACCTTAATTCTGCACTTTTAGCATTTGCAGGGGACATGTTACATATTTGGTGGACATGACCATTTGCTACCAAATTCTAGGCCAGCTTTTCTCAACCAAGATGCCATGGAAGTCATGGGTTCGTTCAGAGGCTACCAGGGGTTCCTAGAACAATTGGCAATTCATACCTTTCAAAGAGTGACCATCATGCTAATGTACTGTGAACTTTTGTCACGGTTAGGCCGCGTACACACGGGTGGATTGTCTGCCCAACTTAGTCCGCTGAACCGTGTTTCAGCGGACAATCCGCTCGTGTGTGGGCTTCAGCGGACTTTTTCAGCGGACAGTCTGACGGACTCAAGCCCCATACACACTATCAAATTTTCTGCTGATTTTTGTCTTCAGATTTACCAAAACCATGTAGTGCAAGGGCCTGCCTGATTGCAAACAAATTGAAACTCCTAAGGTTTGACCTCATATTATATGTTTTTGGTAAATCTGAAGGAAAAAATGAGCAGAAAATCTGATTGTGTGTATGGGGCTTAAGTCTTTCGGAATTTCCGTAATTTTGTCCGTCCAAACTTGGTTTTGTCCGTCCAAACTTGGTTTCAGCGGACAGTCCGCTCGTGTGTAGGCAAGTTGGACGGACTAAGTATGGCGCATGCTCAGAAAGGATTTACACGGCCGAAGGTTGCATTGCAGTGTATTGGACGTCGTATTTCTAGTCCCGTCGTACGTGCTGTACACGTCATCGCGCAAGCTTTCAGCGGACTGTCTGTTCATCGTGTGTGGTCAAGTCCGTTCATTCAAAAGTTGAACGGACTGTCTGTCGGATTGTCTGACGAACTTAGTTGGGCAGACAATCCGCCCGTGTGTACGCGGCCTTAGGGGTCAGGCTCAGAGACTAGTAGCTATAGCAGTAGATACCAGCAGGATGAGTACATGGGCACGTCACCCAAATGTATAATGCAGGACCACTGGAAGCACGTCTTCTAAGCACTAACTGGTATTCACCAGAGCTGCTGATGGTGGAGATGGGTTCTGCTATCTCTTAGCCCTTGTACACACAATCGGAGATTCCGTTGGAATGTGTCCTATCGGACTGTTTTGTCGGATAATCCGACTGTGTGTGGTCTCCATCGGACTGTTTCCGTCGGAGTATCCGTCAGACCAAGTTTTCCAACTTGTCCGTAAAATTTTCCGACAACATGCTCCGATCGGACATACTCCGACCATGTGTAGCCTACTCCGACGGACAAAGTGCCACGCATGTTCAGATCAAATTCCTAGACCAAAGCTATTGGCTACTAGCCTGAACGTAGTCCCGTCGTAACGAAATAACGTCATCGCATTATGTACAATCGGATTTTCCGACAACTTAGTCCGACCGTGTGTATGCAACAGTTTCGGACAAAATCCGTCGGACAAAATCCAACGGATTTGGTTGTCAGAATGTCCGACCGTGTGTACAAGGGCTTAGTACCAGGTTGCGGTCCTCAGGATCACCCCACCAGGAGGTGAGTAAATCGGGGTCCAGTAGCAGATATTTCAAGCAGAAGTGTAGTCAGAAAACAGGGCAAACGTCGGTAAAAAGTGGTTGCAGGATGGAATCAAGTGAAAATGTAGTCGAGGAACAAGCCAAAGAATGGTAACAAGTGGTAGTGAAGATACAGATGGCAGCAGGAGTGACAAGAGCGAGATATTGACTGGAGAGAGCCCAATAATCTGGAAAGCAGGAAATGCAAGGACATGGTTTATATCAGTAAGTTCATGGGAGGAGCAAAGGGTTTAAGGTGCAAGAGGCACAAGGCAAGATTGTCTAAGAAAGTGGTCTCCAAACTGTGGCCCAGGGGCTGGATACAACCCTTTTCTTGCTTCTATTCTTCTTCAGCCACTGATACAAGGCACTATTCCTCCCACTGACACCCATGATGGGGCACTATTCCTCCCACTGACACCCATGATGGGGCACTATTCCTCCCACTGACACCCATGATGGGGCACTATTCCTCCCACTGATACCAATGATGGGGCACTATTCCTCCCACTGATACCAATGATGGGGCACTATTCCTCCCACTGACACCCATGATGGGGCACTATTCCTCCCACTGATACCAATGATGGGGCACTATTCCTCCCACTGATACCAATGATGGAGCACTATTCCTCCCACTGACACCCATGATGGGGCACTATTCCTCCCACTGACACCCATGATGGGGCACTATTCCTCCCACTGACACCCATGATGGGGCACTATTCCTCCCACTGATACCAATGATGGGGCACTATTCCTCCCACTGACACCCATGATGGGGCACTATTCCCCCTACTGACACCCATGATGGGGCACTATTCCCCCTACTGACACCCATGATGGGGCACTATTCCCCCTACTGACACCCATGATGGGGCACTATTCCCCCTACTGACACCCATGATGGGGGACTATTCCTCCCACTGACACCCATGATGGGGCACTATTCCTCCCGTTGACACCCATGATGGGGCACTATTCCTCCCGTTGACACCCATGATGGGGCACTATTCCTCCCACTGACACCCATGATGGGGCACTATTCTTCCCATTGACACCCATGATGGGGCGCTATTCTTCCCATTGACACCCATGATGGGGCACTATTCCTCACACTGACACCCATGATGGGGCGCTATTCCTCCCACTGACACCCATGATGGGGCGCTATTCCTCCCACTGACACCCATGATGGGGCACTATTCCTCCCACTGACACCAATGATGGGGCACTATTCCTCCCACGGACACCCATGATGTGGCACTATTCCTCCCACTGACACCAATAATGGGGCACTATTCCTCCCACTGACACCAATGATGGGGCACTATTCCTCCCACTGACACCCATGATGGGGCACTATTCCTCCCACTGATACTAATGACAGGGCACTATTTACTAACAAGGCATTTTCTACTCACACAGGCTACAGTCAAGCCCCTTCATTGTCTGAAGGACAGTAAACTGGCCCTTTGTTTGAAAATGTTGGAAACTCCTGGTCTAAGAGATCCATCAGGGAGTAGTCCAGAATCTCAGGTGGCTCGGGAGGAAGAGTTACTGGCAGACACAGAAGAGATCTTGGGTTCAGATCCAGGTCCTGATAGCTGTAAATTTAGTAATTATTAAAAGGGGTTCCCTGAGCCTGAAAAGTTCTTTCAAAGGTTCCTCCATGTCAAAAAGGTTGACAGAGGCTGTTCTGGACCAAGTTATTCTGTCTCCTTAAAACATTATTTCACAAGGATATCCCTAAAGACCTCAGGCAGGCTCTCCTAAATTCTACATCTGATCAGTTGACTAAGAAACAGCAAACGCCATTGCCCATCGTACTTGGAGGGGAATTTGAAGAAACAACTTATCCCATTCCCGGAAGTCAACAATATCATGGTAAGCGAAAGGCTCAGCAGTATCCTGGAAGACAGACACAACAAATTCCTGAAAATCCGGGATCGTTGGATAACATTATATCCCCCCGGAAATGGAAACTGATAGTGCAACCTTTAATCCGCCTGATGTTGAGGGGAAGGGGCTGCTGAATTCTAAGCTCATTAATGACCAGGCGCTTTAGCTCCTAGCACATTCCAGATTCCAGTAGGGGGGAAAGTTACCACCAATGCTTCTACCAACCCCATATTTCAAATGTACTCTTCTACTTCTCCACCCTCAGACTCCGATTCTTTTTTTACAGGAAAACCTTGGTTTGAGAGCGTTTTGCAAGACAAGCAACATGTTTTAATGAATTTGGGCTTGATATACAAGTTGTGTCTTGATATACAAGTTGTGTCTTGATATACAAGTTGCGTCATGTCACAACCAGGGGCGGACTGACCATTGGGCTACTCGGGCACTGCCCGAGGGCCCCATGCCACTAGGGGGCCCCATCAGGGTTGCCAGCCTCAGTAAAACCCAAGATTATAGTTGCCCCATCTCTCCAGTACCTTCTCAGCCAATAGAAACATGTCTGTGTGTACTGTGTGTGTGATATTATACTGTGTGTGTGTTTGTGTATACTATGTGGCCCCATAATCTCTGATTGCCTGGGGGCCCCATAATCTCCTATTGCCCGGGGGCCCCATGAGTTGTCAGTCCGCCCCTGGTCACAACTGAGTATAAAAGAGAAGAGAGACGCCTCTAAGTGTAGCAATACAGTTACCGTACATTTAATGAAGGTACAACATTTAGCAACTCACATGGTTGATGATTAAAACAGACACATGTAAATATGCAGGCATCCAGGGTAAAGCTGTCCACATAGACCATCCTCCTCAATGCCATTGACGTCGTCCCTTCCACGCTGCGCTCCACGAGCGGTTCAAGCCTCGCCTTCAGATCGCTCTGCTGCAGAGTAGTCTTCCCAGTCATGATTGCAGACTGACAGATCAACCCCTGTACCGTCAGCTCTCACTGCTGTCAGTCTGCAATCTTAACTAGGAAGACTACTCTGCAGTAGAGCGATCTAAAGGCGAGGCTTGAACCACTCGTGGAGCGCAGCGTGGAAGGGACGGCGTCAATGGCATTGAGGAGGACGGTCTATGTGGACAGCTTTACCCAGGTGTCTGCATACATAGATGTGCCTCTTTTAATCATCAACCATGTGAGTTGCTAAAGGTTGTACCTTCATTAAGACCCCTTTCACAATGGGGCGCTTTGCAGACGATATAGCGCTAAAAATAGCACCTGCAAAGCGCCATGAAAGAGTCGCTCCTGTCTCTCCAATGTGAAAGCCCCCGAGGGCTTTCCCAATGGAGCGGTGTGCTGGCAGGACACTAAAAAAAAGTGCTGCTAGCCGCATCTTTGGAGCGGTGAAGGAGCGGTGTGTATAACGCTCCTCCACCGCTCCTGCCCATTGAAATCAATGGGCAGCGCGGCTATACCGCGGTGGTTTTAACCCTTTCTCGGCCACTAGCGGGAGGTAAAAGCGCCCCGCTAGCAGCCAAATAGCACCACGAAATTGACGGTAAAGCGCCGCTAAAAATAGCGGAGCTTTACCGCCGACGCACCCTCCGCCCCAGTGTGAAAGGGGCCTAAATGTAACCATATTGCTACACTTAGAGGCGCCTCTCTTCTTTTTTATACTCTGGAGCTCCTGCTGGATTTTGCTTCTAATCCCCTTGTGGAGGATTCCATTTGTGGATGGACATTTTATGGTTACACAACCCATCAGATTGCTATAATCTTTTTATATAGACTATAAACTGAAGGATTTATGAATAAATGGTTGTGGAACGAATTATCTGAGTTTCCATTATTTCTTATGGGCAAATTCACTTTGATATACAAGTGCTTTGGATTACAAGCATGTTTCCGGAATGAATTATGCTCGCAATCCAAGGTTTTCCTGTATATTATTTCATTGTTTTCTCTCCATGACATTACATTGTTGTCGGCACAGTGGTGTAGTGGTTAGCACTCTCGGCTAGCAGTAAGAAGGGTCGCTGGTTTGAATCCCAACCACAACACTACCTGCCTGCAGTTTGCATGTTCTCCCTGTGCCTGCGTGTGTTTCCTCCGGGTACTCCGGTTTCCTCCCACACCCCAAAGACACGCTGGTAGGTTAATTGGCGTGTCCAAAATTGGCCCTAGTATAAGAATGGGGACCTTGGATTGTGGGCTCCTTGGGGGTAGGGACTGATGTGAGTGTGTAATGTACAGGGATAGGGACAATTGTAGACACTCACTCAGGTTGAACTGGATGGACTGGTGTCTTTATTCAACCTTACTAACTATGCAACTATGTAACATCAATGATGTGCTTCTCTTACTGATTGACATTGCATGCAGTGACCACCTTCCCTTCAATGCCACTTCATACATCTATCTCTACTTGTTTTAACTTTGTTATTACACTTATACGTAGAAGCGCATGGATATAACAATTCTATAATTCTTGGCTAGATATATGCAAACGGTTGTCCTTAAAATTCCCTCAGATGCTATCGAATGATTACACTGTATGTGAGCGTTTATCTTATCATACAACGCTACTGACAGCCTGCTTTGTCTACATGTTTTATCTGATGTCATGCAATGGCGGTATCTCTTTGAAACTTTAAACGTGTTCTGACACATAAGAAAGTATGGACTGATTAAATGACTTTGCCTGATGCAATCAGGGCTGGTGCTTAACTATTTTGCACCCTAGGCAAGACCAGCTACTTGCACCCCCCCAAAAAATTAAAGGCTGCAAATGCAGCAACAGCTGGCCATGGCTGCGCCCTATACAGCAGTGAGCCCTAGGCGGGTGCCTAGGTTGCCTAGTGGTAGCACCGGCCCGGAATGCAGTTCATTTCCGCTATAAGTCTGCTGTGAAAGGTCTGCCTCTTCTTAAAGTGGAAGTAAACCCATCGATTTAATAGTTTCAAAAATCAGTTACATTCCCGGCATGCCGGAAATGCTAAGAGCCCTTTCACACCGGGGCGTTTTGCAGGTGCTATAGCGTTAGAAATAGCGCCTGCAATCCGCCCTAAAAAAGCTGCACCATTGTCTGTAGTGTGAAAGCCCCGAGGGCTTTCACACTACAGTGGTGCGCTGGCAGGACGTCAGGGAAAAGTCCTGCCAGCAGCTTCTTTGGAACGGTGAAGGAGCGGTGTGTTTACCGCTCCTCCACCGCTGCTCCCCATTGAAATCAATGGGGCAGTGCTGTAATACCTCCGGCAAAACGCTGATATTGTGGCGTATTGCTGGTGGTTTTAACCCTTTCTCGGCCGCTAGCGGGGGTAAAAACGTAAAAGCTTTCACCCCCCGCTAGCGGCCGAAATGCGCCGCAAATCCGACAGTAAAACGCTGCTAAAAATAGCAGCGTTTTACCGCCGACGCTGTGGGCGGTATGGTGTGAAAGGGGTCTTACTGTCACATTGGTTGTGCTCTCAACCAAACTGTCAAACCATCCAATGGTTGGTGTCCTAACTGATCAGCATCATGACAGTTGAAGATTAAACAGAGGCCAAGATGGCAGCTTCCTTGTCTGAAAACGATATAAGGGTTTACTTCCACTTTAAAAATCACCCAATTATTTAAATAAGTATTGCTCTTCAAAAAGTTGTAACAGACGAAACGCTTAGGGTGAAGTCTGCAATGATGCGTTGTATTTTTAATTTTTTTTTTTTACATTTTTTTTAACGACTTGGGGCCTTCCTACCGCAGACATACTGCGACAGAGCAACCCCACTTCTCCGGATCACGTATGCGTACATGTTCCGTTTCTTTCTGCGTGTGTGCCCACCGCCCTGGCTGGACTGCAATGCACTGCAACACAATCCAATCACCAAAACCCAATTAATGTCACAGAAATAGATATACAACAGAATGAATATCTCTTATGTCTATAAGGGCTCTTTTCTGTCATTCGCTCAGCAGATCAGTGGGTGCCAGTCATAAATCATTGTCCGGGACTCGCTGATCGGCTTGTGCTGCAGCGAATTGGTCGGCGGGTGCACACACGCACACCCCCTACCTGGGAAGAAACAGAACACGTACGTGTACTTGATCCAGTGCAGTGGGGTCGCTCTGTCGCAGTATATCTGTGGTAGGGAGCCCCCAAGTGGTTAACAAAAAAAAGTAAAAAAAAATAAAATACAACACATGATTGCAGACTTCACCCTAAACGTTTCGTCTGTTACGTCTTCTTGAAGAAGTACCTATTGTACTGTCTTCTCTTAGGCAGAAATTTTGCTTTTAAATGTTTTGAAATGTCTGACAGTTTTGCTTTAACCTCTAAAAAGATAAAGAATATTTAAATATGTTTTGTTTAAAATGTAATGTAAATGTTATTGGCTTGGCAGAAGCATACCCAGGATTATTTGGCTTACATCAGCTGCAACCCAATGACAATCCTCCATGAGCAAAGCAAAGACAAGTATACTCCACGTGCATTGAAATGGTAAGTTATCACATACAGTATAGGAGGAAGTAGGTGTCATTTTACTTGTTCTAATGCAAGGTTAAAGCGGAACTAAACTCTCTCAAGCAACATGAACTATTTCTAATCCTTATTCTGCTATAATAAGTAAATAGATAGGAAGGAAGATTATATTCACTTGTTTTAAACTTTTGCTTTTAACATTTTCTTCTGTGTCTTCCTGGTTTCTGACCTAGGCCAAAATTATGTCATCCATTACAGGAGTCTTCACGGGAGGAGGGGCTTTCTCAACTAAGCACACCCTCCTGCCTGCATGCCTGAGCTAAGAGCAGATGGATTCCAAGAAGCAGTGGCGGGCCGTGCACTGTGGGCGGGCGCCGCCCCCCATCCATGCTCCTGGCCCCTTTCAGGACCCTGGAGTCATGGATTCCTATGCCGGGGGAGCGGGAGGGGGTGGTACTTTTTGAAGCAACTGATTAGAGCCAAAGTCTCTAATAGGCTTCAAAATAGGGTGGGCTCAGGGCGCAGAGAGTTTGTCCTGTTCTCACCTAATTGTGTGATGATGGCGAATAAATTTTCGCTATTTTCACGCTAACCTTCCTCCCTGCCAATCAGGTGGCACAGCGTCAGACCTGTTTCCTGATTGGATAAAGCGCCATGCCACCCTTTTGGATGCCTGGCGCTTAGGAAGAGGAGCGGAGGAGACACACACTGGAGCAGAGGTCGCTGCCACTCTGGTGCACGGTGAGGAGCTACTGCCTGGCGGTAAGTGCCAATGGGGTCTGTCAGAGCCGCGAGTATGGGGGGGTTGGATGTTGGGGGTGCTGCCAGAGCCCCGAGCCCCATGATTGGGGGGGGGGTCGGTGGGCACAGTGGCTGGATATGATGGCCACAAGGGGCTGCATATATTGGGCACAAGTAGCTGAATATGATGGGCACAAGTGGCTGCATATGATGGGCACAAGTGGCTGCATATAATGGGCACACATGGCTGCATATGATGGGCACAGTGGCTGCTTTGATGGGCACAATGGCTGCATTTTATGGGCACAGTGAGGCTGCAATTGATGGAGAGGTGTTCAGTATTTCTCAGTATGTTTGCGCTCCCAAAAAATTTTGAGCACCAGCCGCCACTGCCAGGAAGTAAATCCTACATGAATCATCTGCCCTTACTCAAGATGGCCGCAGCTATAAATGATAGGCTGGCTGTTTTTTAAAGTGATTTCTCAGCAAAATAAAGCATGGAGACATGGATGGAAGGGCGGCGTTTGCTTTGAACGTTAAAAATGAATTAAATGAAGTTTTCAGTTTGCGGTGCTCAGATGCAGATTAGTTCTGTTTTAGTAATCGCCTAGAGTAATATAATGATGTGGTGAATGAACATTATAACGCGCTGCACAGATGTGTTGTAACCGAAGGTAACCAATGACACTTTTCAATAGCTTTTACGAAGTTAGTGTATGGAAGGCTGACCTGATGACAATGGTTATCTCACTTATTATTTAGTAAATTAAGGCTTCATTAGGGCTCGGTTCATATATATGCGAATCGGTGGCCATTTTTAACAACATCCGATTTGCATAACATGTGCATTGGACTGGCTTTCTATGGAGCCGGTTCACACATGTCTGGGGCGGCCGGGGTCCGTTTCTGAAAAGGGTCCTGTGCGATTTTGGGTCCAGTTTAGGTGCGAATTCAAGTAAAAATGCGCACCTGAACCGGTGAACAAAACCACACTGGACTCTAAACTGCAAACTGTGAACCTAGACTTAGACATGGTGGTGTTTAAAGTGGTTGTAAACCCTTACAAACCACTTTGACCTACAGGTAAGCCTAGATTAAGGCTTACCTGTAGGTCCAAGAAATATCTCCTAAACCTATACGGTTTAGGAGATATTTACAAAAAGACAGCCACTGCTGTCTACGCACTGGGCAGGCCACAGATCACGGCGATATGCCACTTGTGTCGGCTCTGTGCGCATGCACGGGAGTGACGTCATCGCGGCTCCGGCGAATCACAGCGCCGGAAGCAGCGAGACCCAAAAGTCACTCCGGGATACATGGCAGCGGCGAAGATGAAGACTGAGGACCGCTTCGGGGGCTTCGTTCTCAGGTAAGTTATTCATAATGAGCTAGTATGCTATGCATACTAGCTCATTATGCCTTTGCCTTGCAGGTTGCATTTATTTTTTTTTTTTTTAATAGCCTTTACTTCCTCTTTAATGATATATAGGGCTCATACAAAGTTTACTTCACATATAACGATCGGACAGCAAAAATTTATTTCAGTAAATAAAATAGTTTTAGGTCAATTTTTTTTTTTTAATGCCACCTGATATTAGCAAAACGGTTTAGAAAATGCTAAATTTCAATAACAAATGCAGTAAAGTTCATTTTAAGGCATGCAAATGCAATAAATTACCCAATTATATAATAGTGATCTCCAAATAACAAAGACAAATTACAACCAATGCTGCTAATTAAAACCATAAATATGAAAACCAGTGAAAAGGAAATACAGTATCTCACAAAAGTCAGTACACCCCTCACATTTCTGTAAATCTTTTCTTCTATCTTTTCATGTGACAACACTGAAGAAATGACACTTGTCTACAATGTAAAGTAGTGAGTGTACAGCTTGTATAACAGTGTAAATTTGCTGTCCCCTCAAAATAACTCAACACACAGCCATTAATGTCTAAACCGCTGGCAACAAAAGTCAGTACACCCCTAAGTGAAAATGTCCAAATTGGGCCCAATTAGCCATTTTGCCTCCCCGGTGTCATGTGACTCGTTAGTGTTACAAGGTCTCAGGTGTGAATGGGGAGCAGGTGTGTTACATTTGGTGTTATCGCTCTCACTCTCTCATACTGGTCACTGGAAGTTCAGCATGTCACCTCATGGTAAAGAACTCTCTGAAGATCTGAAAAAAGAATTGTTGTTCTACATAAAGATGGCCTAGGCTATAAGAAGATTACCAAGACCCTGAAACTGAGCTGCAGCACAGTGGCCAAGAGACCATACTACCGGTTAAAAGGACAGATTCCACTCAGAACAGACCTCGCCATGGTCGACCATAAAAGTTGAGGTCACGTGCTCAGCGTCATATCCAGAGGTTGTCTTTGGGAAATAGACGTATGAGTGCTGCCAGCATTGCTGCAGAGGTTGTAGGGGTGGGGGGTCAGCCTGTCAGTGCTCAGACCGTACGCCGCACACTGCATCAGATTGGTCTGTATGGCTGTCATCCCAGAAGGAAGCCTCTTCTAAAGATGATGCACAAGAAAGCCTGCAAACAGTTTGGTGAAGACAAGCAGACTAAGGACTTGGATTACTGGAACCATGTCCTGTGGTCTGATGAGACCAAGATAAACGTATTTGGTGTCAGATGGTGACAAGCGTGTGTGGGGGCAACCAGGTGAGGAGGACAAAGACAAGTGTGTCTTGCCTACAGTCAAGCATGGTGGTGGCAGTGTCATGGTCTGGGGCTGCATGAGTGCTGCCGGCACTGGGGGGCTACAGATCATTGAGGGAACCATGAATACCAACATGTACTGTGACATACTGAAGCAGAGCATGATCCCCTCCCTTCAGAGACTGGGCCGCAGGGCAGTATTCCAACATGATAACGACCCCAAACACACCTCCAAGACCACCACTGCCTTACTAAAGAATCTGAGGGTAAAGGTGATGGACTGGCCAAGCATGTCTCCAGACCTAAACCCTATTGATCATCTGTGGGACATCCTTAAACGGAAGGTGGAGGAGCGCAAGGTCTCTAACATCCACCAGCTCTGTGATGTTGTCATGGAGGAGGGGAAGAGGACTCCAGTGACAGCCTGTGAAGCTCTGGTGACCTCCATGCCCAAGAGGGTTAAGGCAGTGCTGGAAAATAATGGCGGCCACACAAAATATTGGCACTTTGGACCCAATTTGGACATTTTCACTTAGGGGTGTACTGACTTTTGTTGCCAGCAGTTTAGACATTAATGGCTGTGTGTTGAGTTATTTTGAGGGGACGGCAAATTTACACTGTTATACAAGCTGTACACTCACTACTTTACATTGTAGACAAGTGTCATTTCTTCAGTGTTGTCACATGAAAAGATAGAAGAAAAGATTTACAGAAATGTGAGGGGTGTACTGACTTTTGTGAGATACTGTACATTTCTAGGTGAGAGTAGTAAGCAAATCTATTGCCGTGGCTGGTCAGGGGTGTACTCACTTTTTTGACATATTGTATGTCAAATAAACAAAGAAAGTTGAATGTTGGGTGTGAAAAGTGACCTACATCGGCGTGATATTGAATGTTTTCTGCCTTTATAGGGGTCCTCAACTGGAGCCTGCAAAGCAAAACCAGCCAGTTCTATCAAATATTCCGGGGACAAGAAGACAACCTCTAAGCACAACTCTAAGTCACATCTCACCAGGGCAAAAGGTTAGTTCACAGCCGCCATTTTTTAACATTTAAAAAAAAAAAGTGTGGGAAACCAAAATAATAAACATACATACCCACCTAAATGGCTGCAGCGCCGATCTGATGCTGCATCTGTTCCCCGCCAGCTCTACACCGAGAACTGAGCGATGAAAGGCTGCTGATCACTCAGGTCTGTTCTGAGCACAGAGCAGTGGTTGTCAGTCAGCGGGCTCTATACTCTGTCCCTCCAGCGCTCACTAGAGCACCGGGCTGTGGAGGGGGGGGCGGGAGAAGCTGTTTCGTGACCTCTGCGTCACACTGAGAATCCTGAGCCAGCTGCTGGTCAGACATCTGGGCAGATCCCAACATTATTGTCAGGATCCCTGCAGAGCCTGGACCGCTTCTGTGACGCCAGCCGACAGCTGACTTAAGCCTGCGCTGTTGGCTGAATCTGGGTCACAGGAGCAGTATGAAAAGAGCTTTGGCCATAATTCCCCTTTAAAGTGTATTTCTACTTTTGTTGAGGGAAAAACCTTCAGCACAATCAATGTACATTGGAGGGATTTTAACAACTTGAGCCCCGGAAGGTTTTACCCCCTTAAAAACCAGGCCATTTTTTGCGATTCGGCACTGCGTTACTTTAACTGACAATTGTGCGGTTTGGCAACGTTGTACCCAAACAAAATTGACGTCCTTTTTTCACCACAAATAGAGCTTTCTTTTGCTGGTATTTGATCACCTCTGCGGTTTTTATTTTTTGCGCTATAAACAAAAAAAAAAAGCGACAATTTTGAAAAAATATATATATATATATTCTTTACTTTCTGCTATAATACATATCCAATAATAAAAAATACATTTAGGCCAATATGTATTCTGCTACATATTTTTAGTTAAAAAAATCCCAATAAGCATGTATTGATTGGTTTGCGCAAAAGTTATAGCGTCTACAAACTATGGGATATATTTATGGCTTTTTGTTTTTATTACTTGTAATGGCGATCAGTGATTTTTAGCGGGATTGCGACATTGCGGCGGACAGATCGGACACCTAGCTGACACTTTTGACACTTTTTCGGGAACCAGTGACATTATTACATTGATCAGCGCTTAAAAATATGCATCGGCAAAGTATAAATGGCACCGGCAGGGAAGAAGTTAAAGCGGGAGTCCGCCGTTTGTTTGTTTTTTAAAAGCCAGCAGCTACAAATACTGCAGCTGCTGACTTTTAAAATAGTGACACTTACCTGTCCAGCGCGCCCGCGATGTCGGCACCCGAAGCCGATCTCTCGATCGTCTCTCGGGTGCTGCCGCCGCCATCTTGGGTATGGGAATCAGGAAGTGGAGCCTTTCAGCTTCATTTCCCGGTTCCCTACTGCGCATGCGCGAGTTGCGCTGCGCAATAAGGATGGTCCCCGCTGTCTCTGGGATCCGTGTGTTTCCCAGCAGGCAGCGGGGGACTTTCGGAAAGGGGCGTAGATTCTGCGGAAAGGGGCGTACCTTCTGCAGAATCTACGCCGGAAGTGGGCGCAGATACCTGTACTGTACAGGTACCTGCACCCCCTCCCCCCTGAAAGGTGCCAATTGTGGCGCCGGAGGGGGGGGGGGGGGAGGATTCCAATGAGCGGAAGGTCCACTTTAGGGTGGACCTCCGCTTTAACATCAGGAGCGATCAAACGGTTAACAGTGTTCCCTCAGTGTGTTTCTAAGGCTGGATTCACACTTATGCAGTTTTAGTGCTTTTTGCATTTTTCAGATTTGCACTACAGTCGATTTAACATGGTTTCCTATGGAACACGTTCTGTAGTGCAAATATGCAAAAAGCACTAAAAATGCCATAGGTGTGAATCCAGCATAACTGTGTGGGGGGATGGGCTCACTGCATGGACACTCTGATCCATATTCCTGATTAGCAGGGACACTAGATCAGACAGCATGGTGGTCTGCTTGATTACATTGGCAAACCGCCGTTCTGTCTCTGCGGGGAGTGAATGGGGGGTGGCCACAGGGGGGAGCCAATCAGCGGGTCCTGTGGACGTCACGTCTGCTCTGTTGTTTTCCACCGTCTTCTTGAGGATTCTAGAATCGTAGTGGGAGGAAGAACAGGACATGCAGCCTGAACAATTATGGAACGCCAGCCAATCCCTGGGGAGGTGTGCCCAGAAGGTGGAGGAAGAGCTCCTAAATAGTGTTGAGTAACAGGTGCAGGTTTCCTGGATCCAGTCCTGCTGGAGGGGACCCCCTTGTGGAGGGGCTCTGCCACTGGGGCAACTTTCTGGAAGGATCCGTGAGGAGGACACCGAGGTCCTAGTTAGGCTTAGCTGAGAACCAACAATCAAGTTGGGTTTGGAGAAGCTCACTGGAGAAAGTCAAAAGGAAGTTGGTTGGTAACAGTCTAGCTGCCTATGGTGGTGTGAGTCTACATCTCCTTCACTAGGAAGAGCCCGGTGCAGGAGGCAAATGATGAGCCTGTGGTTGCTAGCAAGCGACCCCATTGCTGAGGAATTTGTGACTTTGGGGTTAATTTACTTGGGCCCCTCTCACACAGGCTTTTCGATCAGGTCCGCCTGTCCGATTTTCTGGTGGACCTGATCAGAACCTCCATTCAACCCTATGGAGCAGCGGATGTCAGTGGCGTCATGTCCGCTCACACCCGCTGCTATCCGATCCTCTCCGCCAAAACCAGACGGATGGGGACCCTATTTTCCATCCGTCTGGCGGATCAGATCAGAAGAAAACAGACAGGCGGTATGTTTTAATGCGATCTTTCCATAGAGGAGAGCGGAATTCTGACGGGTCCGTCTCAGCACAGTGAGCAGACACGGACCTGTCATTCGCCTGCTCAGCGGGGAACAGAGGATCGATCCCTCGCTGAGCAAAGCGGAGTCCGCTGGGCGTGACCGCCGCCGTGTAAAAGAAGAGTGCAAAATCTGGTGCAGCTGTACATGGTAGCCAATCAGCTTTTAACTTCAGCTTGTTTAATTAACCCTCCTGACGGTATTCCCGAGTCTGGCTCGGGGTGGAATTTTTATATCAAAAGCGGTAACCCCGAGCCAGACTCGGGACCGCATCGCTGGATACAGGAGGACGTTTACTTACCTTCTCCCTTGGATCCAGCGATGGCCCCGCGCTGTACGAGCGAGCCGTGTCTCGCTCGATCTATCACGGAGCCGAGCTCCGTTCCCTGCGAGCGTTGCGACGCACGGGGACGGAGATCGGCGCCAAATTCGAAAAGTGAAACACTCACTATACATAACAGTATAATGTAATCTTACAGATTACATTGCTGTATGTAAATGTTTCACATCCCCTTTGTCCCTAGTGGTCTGCTCAGTGTACTGCATGCAGTTTTATATAATAAAAACTGTTCTTTCTGCCCGGAAACTGGAGATTGTCCATAGCAACCAAACTGTCCCTTTACATCAAAAATGATTTTAGACCAACTAGAAAACAGCGATAATAAATTGGAATCACTTGCAGAATTGAGCGATAGCGATTTGTGGGGAGATCCGTCATAAAATATTGAAAAGTAATGACAGTGACAATTCTGCAACTGAGCAAATTTCAGTGTTTTTGATTTGATTACATTATTGAATAATTTTTATTATTGTTATATTATTATTTGGTATAATTATTTATAGTTATTTATTATATTATAATTTATGATTGAATTTTTCAAACTTTATCCTACCCGGGATGTCTGCTAGACTCTGGTTTGGACAGATTTAAGAGAGTTATTGCTAAGAATTACAGGACTACAATATAAAACACCAAATTTTCATGCAAAATAATTGTACCGCTTTTAGCACCTAAAATCCGAAATAATCGTACCGCCAGGGAGGTTAAAGTGATTGTAGAGGTAAAAATGTTTTTAAAAAAAAATAACTTACCTCCACTGTGCAGCTCATTTTGGCCCCGAACCTGCTCTTCTGGGGTCCCTCAGCGGCTCTCGCGACTCCTCCCCACATCTGATAACCCCCTGGGAGAAGCGCTTCCCTGAGGGGGTTACCTTGTGGGTGTGCTCCCGAGTCCAGCATCCGGCGTCCATAGAGGCGGAATGCAGAATGCAGCCCCGCCCCCCGGCGCTCGTGTCATTGAATTTGATTGACAGCAGCGGGAGCCAATGGCTGCGCTGCTATCCATCTATCCAATCAACAGCTGAGAACTCCAGGCAGAGAGACCGCGCGTCCTCATGGGTCAAGTTCAGGTAATTAAAGGGGGGGGGGCTGGGGGGGCCGGTCGCTGCCAGGTGTTTTTTCACCTTAATGCATAGGCTGCATTAAGGTGAAAAAACACGAACATTTACAACCTCTTTAAGCTATGACAATAAAACCCGGAAGCTGATTGGCTACCATGCAGAGCTGCACCCGATTTTGCACGCTCCACTTTTAGTAAATCAACCCCCTTTGTGCAGCTTTGAGGCTCTGGAAGGAGTACAGGTCACCCTCAGCATAGGGATCCTATGGGACATTCAGTGTGTGCAGTGCAGCCAGAAATTGAGGAGTCCTCAAGTTATCCAGTTTTCAGGGTATCTCCCTCTCCCTATCCCAGTTCATCGTTCTAAAAAATAAATAAATAAATAAAAGCCCCTGAACTGTTCTTTGGAGCCAGTGGAAGAATGGAGGAAATGCTGTGTGCCTGGCTGTGTGTGCTCTGAGGGGGGAAATGGGACCAAAATTTCCAGCGGTTCCTTAGGGTGTTCGCTACATATGAACATTTTGGGAGGTTGTGGAATGGAGGTAAGTATGCCCTGGGGGGAGGGGTGGGGGGGTACATTTAGGTTGTGGGGGTCAGGAGATTTATGCATTTGGGATGGATTTAAAAAAGGAGTGAAATGACCAAACCACAATCATAATGCTGCTTTTTTTTTAGAGAAATAAGCCCGCGATATTTATTGAGCATATCGTTGCGTTTTTCAAATGTGCTGATTGCGTTGGGACTCTATAAGGGGCTTATACAGCAGTCTACTGATCATACCATGGACACGCCCAGTAGGTCCATTAGGCTCGATTCACACTGCCGCGAGTTGGGATCCGACTCGTGAGACAACCACAAGTCGCATGACGTGTGAAATCCAATGTTAGTCAATGAGAGCTCTCTCAATTAGCACTACTGAAGTCACTCCGACTTTAGAAAAGGTTCTGGTACTACTTCAAGGCGACTTCTCTCCGATTTGTGCCCAGAGACTTTAACCCCTTGCCGCCGAGCGTACCCAGATGTGCGTACTCGGCTTCCGGGGGTTATACCGGGATGATTCCCGCACCTGCAGGCATCATCCCGGTACCGTTTTTCTGAGCGGGCGATTGGCTTTCCAGCCATAACAACCGATGCGGCTAAAAGCCGCTCGGCTGTTATGCTGTAGGAGTGGGAGGGGACGCCCCCCTCCCCCTCCCGCTGCCTCCCGCCGCTCTTACCGGTGCTCCTGTTCAATCGGGAGCACCGATGCACGATCCGCCGCTTCCAGCGGCTAGGGAGGGACTGGAATGAAGCCGTTAGCGGCTTCGTTCCAGTCTCCTAATTGTAAACACGGAAGCGACGACATTCCAGCCCCCTCCTTAGCAACCAGCTATTTACGGTGTCAAAAAAAAAAAAAACGCGAAACGCAAATTGTGCCAAAATCGAGTTACAAAATGTGGTTTTGGATGCGGGTCCATTTAATTTTATTACATGCAAAACGCTGCATTTTGCGGGAAAAAAATCCCCGACCCTTTCCAAAAACGTCACAAAAATGCATTGATGATGCATTATGTTCCATAGGAACCCATGGCAAAAAAAATTCCTGCATTTCTGCAAAATGCATCAAATAAGGCATTAGTGTGTATCGAGCCTAACTAATGATTAATGACGTCACTTCCGGTTTACTTGGCTGCCAATGGCGCTGGATTTAAAAATATATACACTATTCAGAATCGCCGAAAACAGCGATCTGAATACATTGAAGTGTAAAGGAGGGGTGGGGGGGTCTTTTAGACCCCCCATCCCTCCATAAAGAGTACCTGTCACCACCTATTACTGTCACAAGAGATGTTTACATTCCTTGTGACAGCAATAAAAGTGATCAAAAATTTTTATTTAAAAAAAAATAAAAATAAACAATTTCTTAATTTTAACCACTTCAATACAGGGCACTTAAACACCTTCCTGCCCAGACCAATTTTGAGCTTTCAGCGCTGTCGCACTTTGAATGACAATTGCGCGGTCATGCTACACTGTACCCAAATGAAATTTTTATCATTTTTTTCCCACAAATAGAGCGTTCTTTTGTTGGTATTTGATCACCTCTGCGGTTTTTATTTTTTGCGCTACAAATAAAAAAATACCGAAAATTTTGAAAAAAAAAATGTTTTTTTTTGTTTCAGCTTCAAAACTTTGTAAATAAGTACGTTTTCTCCTTCACTGATGGGCACTGATGGGGCTACACTGATGGGCACTGATAAGGCGGCACTGATGGGCACCAATGATGTGGCACCAATGAAGAGGTGGCATTGATGGACACTGATAGGCGGCACTGATAGGCGGCACGGATGGGCGACACGGATGGGCGACATGGATGGGCGACACGGATGGACACTGATAGGTGGCACAAATTGGCACTGATAGCTGGCATGGATTGGCATGGATCAATTGCCTATAGGGCGGGCGGCAAGTGGTTAAATTAAATAAAATAAATAAGAAAAAAAAAATTTAAAGCGCCGCAAGCTCGCGCAGCAAAGAAAACGCATACGGAGGTCGCGCCTGCATATGTTCAAATTACACATGTGAGGTATTGCCGCGATCGTCAGAGCGAGAGCAATAATTCTAGCACTAGACCTCCTCTGTAACTCTAACCTGGTAACAGGAAAAAAAAATTAAAGCATCACCTATTGATATTTTTAGGTACTGTAGTTTGTCGTCATTCCACGAGTGCGTGCAATTATAAAGTGTGACATGTTTGGTATCTATTTCCTCGGCGTACCATCATCTTTCACATTATGCAAAAAAATTGGGCTAATTTTACTGTTTCGTTTTTTAAAAATGAATGAAAGTGTCCCTTTTCCCAAAAAGTGGCGTTTAAAACACTGCTGCACGAATACCATGTGACATAAAATATTGCAACAATCGCCATTTTATTCTCTAGAGTCTCTGCTACAAAAATATATGTTTGGGGGTTCCAAGTAATTTTCTAGCAAAAAATATGGATTTTAACTTGTAAACACCAAATGTCAAAAATAGGCGTAGTCATGAAAGGGTTAATGGAATCCAACATTACAGGAAGATTACCCAGGCATTCCCTGCAGTGTAGACCCCTCCCTGGCTTCAAAGCTGCATCAAATTAGTACTCAAGTCGCCAGCAAATCGCCAGGAAGTCGCCCCGTGAGTGGCACAACTTTCAGGTCGCAGTAGTGTGAACTTCTACTAAATTTTTGGATTGCGAAAGGATACCCCTGCAAAAGGAAAGGGGCATAGAAACTGCATGCTGCACGATGAAAGTACCAATCAATTGGCCTCCATTATCCACCTGTTTTGTTTTATTTTTTTTCTAAACATATTGGGGACATTTATTAATTCTTGCACACAGAAAGGCCATGCTAGACAGGAGCAGTGAGACAGACTTATATCTATAGGATTGTGACTTGATTAATTCGCACAGCTGTCACGTATAACCACCGTAATCTGTTACAATATGTGTATATCCTGTCATCATCGGCGCCATCTACTGGCTATTATGCAGAATGTTTCTGAGATGCTTCAATCTGGAAAATACTGCATTATGGTCTTTAGATGGAGCTGACAATATTATTAAACACATTACTGGGATTGTTTATGACAACTGTGCATACTTTTTTTTTTATATATTAATCATTTTTACTATACAAAAAAAAAAAAATGGTCAAATACAATGTGAAGATCTTAAGACATCAAGCTATGTCTTTACAAGCTGACTTCAATGCGCTGTTTAATTGGGCGACTATGTGGCAGATGAGGTTTAATGTTGATGAATGTAAAGTTATGCACTTGGGGGCTAATAATATGCATGAATCATACATACTAGGGGGAGTACAACTGGGGGGATCCATAGTGGAGAAGGATCTGGGGGGGTTTTGGTAGATCATAAGCTCAATAATAACATGCAATTCCAAGCTACGGTTTGCAAAGTGGCGTGGACTCCAGAGAGAGAGATATCATTTTGCCCCCCTGTACAAATCATTAGGCTCGATTCACACTAATGCGTTATTTGATGCATTTTGCAGAAAGGCAGGAATTTTTTTGCCATGGGTTCCTATGGAACATAATGCATCATCAATGCATTTTTGTGGCATTTTTTGAAAGGCTCGGGAACTTTTTTCCCGCAAAATGCAGCGTTTTGCATGTAATAGAATTCAATGGACCCGCATCCAAAATGCAAGTACCGCATTTTTTTTAACGTGATTTTGCCACAATTTGCGGTTTGCGTTTTTTTTTATACATTTCTTTTTTTTTACACCGCGTCCTTAACAACCGATGAGTCATCAGCTGTCAGCTGGCTTGCCGCTCAATGTAAAAAAAAAAATAAAATGCTGGCTAAAAAAAAAAGTTAAAAAAAAAGCATGGGGTCCCCCCCCAGGTCCATACCAGGCCCTTGGGTCTAGTATGGATTCGGAGGGGGCCCCCACACACCAAAATAAAAATGGCGCGGGGGTCCCCCCAAAATCCATACCAGACCCTTATTTGAGCATGCAGCCCAGCAGGTCAGAAAAGAGAGGGGACGAGCTTCCCCCCCCCCCCGAACCATAGCAGGCCGCATGCCCTCAATATGGGGGGGATGGGTGCTTTTGGGGCAGGAGGAGCTCTGCGTCCCCCCACCTCAAAGCACCTTGCCCCATGTTGATGGGGACAAGAGCCTCTTCCCAACAAACCCTTGCCTGGTGGTTGTTAGGGTCTGCGGGGGGCTTATCAGAATCTGGAAGCCCCCTTTGACAAGGGGACCCCCAGATCCCGGCCCCCAGCCTATGTGAATGAGTATGGGGTACATTGTACCCCTACCTGTTCACAAAAAAAAAGTAGTGTAGTGTTAAAAAATACAATAGACAGTTTTTGACAAGTCTTTTATTAAAAATCTTCTTCTTCTTCTTCTCCGCTTCTTCCTCCGGTCTTCCTCCATCTTCTCCCGCATTTTCCTTGTCAAAAAGATTTTATTGAACATACAACAGAGTATTTGACAATAGGTTTAGTGTATAACATACAACTGAAGTAATGAAGCTCAGAGTTATATTTCTCCTGCATTTTATTCCTTCGGTCTTCTCCTTCTCACCCTCCTTCTTCTTCCACTCTGCTTCTGTCTTCTTTTTGAGGTGTTCTTCTTCTTCCTCTGCCGCGGCTCCATCCGACGACCCTCCTCCGATTCTGCATCCCGCTAATCTGTCGGCACCGATGTCCTGCACTGTTCTTACTGAACAATGGGGGCGTGGCAATTGTATTCCGTCACCCAGAGGCCACGCCCCCTTGTGACATCAGCGCCCTGTGCATGATGGGTCCGTGATGTCACAAGTGTCCGCACACAGTTGCTAGTGATGCTGTTAACCTGTTAAAAAGGGTTTAACCCTTGTGTACGATTGAATGAATATTCTTGTCAATTTTCACTGGTTAAAGAAGTGTCCTGGGGACACTGAGCCAAGGAACAGCGTTAAACTATAAGAGGGAAGTGCTCAGATGGCGTAATTACCCTCTAAATTTACTGGCATTAGAGGAGGTAATAACATTTTACATTTTTTGCAAATTTTGCTTTTGATGGATTTATCTGCACCTTTAACCACTTAAGGACCGCCTCCCGCCAATGTTCGTCGGCAGAATGGCAAGGCTGGGCACAAGCACATACAGGTACGTTGCTTTTTAAGTGCCCAGCTGTGGGTCGGGAGCATGGTCCTGAGCTCCGTGACATGATTGCCGCTGGTGTCCCGCGATCGGGTCACAGAGTTGAAGAACGAGGAGAGGTCTGTGTAAACAAACCTCTCCCCGTGCTTACTAGTGTGGCTGTCACCGATCGTCTCTTCCCTTTTATAGGGAAAGACGATCAGTGACATTACATGCCAGGCCACGCCCCCCTACAATAAAAAAAAAAACACATAACGTCATACATAACACTACACTGCCCCCTAGAGGTTATCTCCTTCACTGCCAGTGTCATTTACACAGGAATCAGTGCATTTAAATAGCACTGATTGCTGTATAAATGACAATGGTCCCAAAAATGTGTCAAATATGTCTGATGTGTCCGCCATAATGTCGCAGTCACAATAAAAATCGCTGATCGCCGCCATTACTAGTAAAAAAAAAATTATTAATAAATGCTATAAAACTATCCCCTATTTTGTAAACGCTATAACTTTTGCGCAAACCAATCGCTCTATTTTTGTTTATAGCGCAAAAGATAAAAACCGCAGATGTGATCGAATATCACCAAAAGAAAGCTCCATTTGTGGTAAAAAATGGACGCAAATTTTGTTTGGGAGCCACGTCGCACGACCGCGCAATTGTCAGTTAAAGCGACGCAGTGCCGAATCGCAAAAAGGGGCCTGGTCCTTTGGCTACAAATTGGTCCGGGGCTTAAGTGGTTAAACTCCAATTCTGTACTCTTTGGGTATACTTTGTTCTGACACATCATGCCTACTTCCCTTCCACATCAGAAGATGCCCAACAGTGCCATCAGCACAGAACTGGCAGAAACCATTAGGACCCAGGTACACCCATCTACTGTCTGGAGACGTCTGGCCAAAAAGGGTCTTCATGGAAGAATTGCGGCCAAAACTCCACACCTCCGACATGGAAACAAGGCTAAGCGACTTAACTATGCAGGAAAACATAGGAACTGGGGTACAGAAAAATGGTAGCAGGTGCTCTGGACCGATGAGTCAAAATGTAAAATATTTGGCTGTAGAACAAGACAGAGGCAGTTTGTTGGTTGAAGGGCTGGAGAGCGGTACAATAATGAGTGTCTGCAGCCAACTGTGAAGCATGGTGGAGGATCCTTACAAGTTCGGGGCTGGATTTCTGCAAATGGAGTTGGAGATTTGGTCAGGAACAATGATGTCCTCAATGCTGAGAAATACAGGCAGATACTTCTCCATCATGCCATACCATCGGGGAGGCATGTGATCGGGCTCCAAATTTATTCTGCAGCAGGACAACCACCCCAAACACACAGCCAATGTCATTAACCACTTGTTTACCAGGCACTTAAACCCCCCTTCCTGCCCAGACCAATTTTCAGCTTTCAGTGCTGTCACTCTTTGAATGACAATTGCGCGGTCATCCTACAGTTTACCCAAATGACATTTTTATCATTTTTTTTTTTTTTGTTAACATTGATAGAGCTTTCTTTTGGTGGTATTTAACCACTTCCCGACCAGCGCACGACGATTTACGTCAACAGAATGGCACGGGCAGGCATATTGGCGTACAGGTACGTCCAATATTCGATGCCGCCCTGCCATCGATTATGAGACACTGATGAGCATTGATTGGCAGCACTGGTGGACATTGATGGGTGGCACTGTGGGCACTGGTAGTTGGCACAGTGGGCACTGGCAGCTGACACTGTTGGCAGAGATAATGCAGCCGCAGCTTTCTGTGTGAGGGATCGACAGAAGCCGGTGATCGGCTTTTTTTTCCCGTGAGGAAAAATAAAATACCGATTACCGAACTTCTGTTTACGTCACATGATCAGCCGTCATTGGCTGACAGCTGATCATGTGGTAAGGGCTCAGGATCAACCCCTTACTCAGATCTCTGATCAGCCAAGTCACATAGACTCGGTGATCACAGAGCGTGACCCTCAGGGTCGCGCAGACAGCGCTTGCTCGGGAGAGCGTCCATGGACACCCTCCGGGCAATTAAGGCCCATGCTGCAGCTGTCTTTTGGCTATAGCGTGGGCGGCAAGTAGAACAACCTTCAATGCAAAGAAGAACAAGGAGTCCTGGAAGTGATTTTTTGGTCCCCACAGAGCCCTGATCCCACCCATCATGGAGTCTGTCTGGGATGACACGAAGAGACAGAAGGATTTGAGGCAGCCGACGTCCACAGAAGATCTGCGCTTAGTTCTCCAAGATGTACATAGAACAACCTACCTGCGGAGTTCCTTCAAAAACTGTGCGCAAGTCTACCTAGAAGAACTGATGCTGGTATGAAGGCAAAGGGCGGTCACACCAAATATTGGATTTGGATTTTTCTTCTGGTCATTTACTTTCCATGTGGTTAATTGCTAAAAAATAAACAATTAACACTTCTATTTCTGAAAGCATTCTTCATTTGCAGCATTTTTTCACACCTGCCTAAAACTTTTGCACAGTATTATGTATACTTTTAAACATTTTATTTTTAGTATTGCGTATACTTTTAAACATTTTTTTTTTTTTAGGCATGTATAAAATCACTAAGATGAGTATAAAAACACAAAATTTTATATTTAAGAAGATCAAATGGTTCTTCTAAGATTTCATAGTGTATGGGCAGCTTTAGGATCATTACTAATTCTTTCTCAAGGCTTTTCATATTGCGGGGGGCGGGGGGGGAGGGGCTGTACACGGTTCCGTGTCAATGACCAGAACGCCATTAAGCTGACCCGTTTTTTTTACCGCCATCACCCACCCAGGGCACAGCGCTGCTTTCACGTCTTTACAGCTCCAAACCTCCAGCACCTGCTTAAAAATCCATATCCTGTGACGGAACGCGCACCTCATTTCTTATCGGAAAGGAAAGTGCTGCTTTACCAGCTGTTCCCAAGCATGGCACGCTGGCAGGAGCAGTCTTATTATTAACTAGTTGGGGTTCCAGCTGGGAAATTGCCACCTATAATTTGCCACCTTCTATCCTTCAAACAAGGTAAACCTCAGTTGGCTCAATAAAAGCCGAGTCCTGCTTATAAAATGGCGTGATTGAGTAAGCCGAAAGCCGCAGTCACCAGCTGCACCGCGCAGAGGTTCTCGTTACTAATCACTTTGGCCAATGCGTTTCTGGTTTGCCTGTAACGGGATGAATGTCGGAGGTTTGCAGCGTGATTTTGTATCTATTTCTACCTGAGGATGCCCATTTTGCTTGCAATGTCCTATATGAGAGGTCTCCAAACTGTGGCCCTTGGGGCAATATTTCATCTTCTTACACCAACAATGAAGCATAATTCCTTCCAACACCAACTAAGGGGCACAATTCCACCAATGATGGGACATGATTCCTCCCACCAGTGGCGGCTCATGCTCAAAATCTTTTGGTGTGGCATAAAGAAACTGAAAAATTCTGCAATGCTGCCACGGTGCCATCAATCACAGCCACTGTGCCCATCAAATGCTGCCACCGTGCCATCAAACGCTGCCACAGTGTAAAGAAACTGAAAAATTCAGGAAAAAAAAAACATCAATTGCAGCCACTGTGCCATGAAACGCAGCCACTGTGCCCATCAATTGTAGCCACTGTGCCCATCAATTGCAGCCACTGTGCCCATCAATTGCAGCCACTGTGCCCATCAAATGTGGCCACTGTGCCCATCAAACGCATCCACTGTACCCATCAAACGCAGCCACTGTGTCATGAAATGCTGCCACTGTGTCATGAAACGCTGCCACTGTGCCCATCAAATGCTGCCACTGTGCCATCAAAGACTTCCACTGTGCCATCAATCACAGCCACTGAGCCCATCAAAGGCTGCCACTGTGCCCATCAAACGCATCCACTGTACCCATCAAATGCAGCCACTGTGTCATGAAACGCAGCCACTGTGTCATGAAACGTTGCCACTGTGCCATCAAACGCTGCCACTGTGCCCATCAAATGCTGCCACTGTGCCATCAAATGCAGCCACTGTGCCCATCAATTGTAGCCACTGTGCCCATCAATTGCAGCCACTGTGCCCATCAAATGCTGCCACTGTGTCCATAAAATGCTGCCACTGTGCCATCTATCGCAGCCACTTTGCCCATCAAATGCTGCCACTGTGCCATCAAGCGCTGACACTGTGCCATCAAACGCTGACACTGTGCCAATCTATCGCAGCTACTGAGCCCATCAAAGGCTGCCACTGTGCCCATCAAACGACGCCACTGTGTCCTGAAACGCTGCCACTGTGCCCATCAAATGCTGCCACTGTGCCATCAAATGCCGCCAATGTGCCCATCGAATGCTGCCACTGTGCCCATGGACCTTTTTGGCTGCTTCTCTGATGAATGTTCTCCTTGCCCGGCCGGTCAGTTTAGGTGGATGGCCATGTCTTGGTAGGTTTGCAGTTATGCCATACTCTTTCCATTTTCGGATGATGGATTGAACAGAGCTCCGTGAGATATTTTTTATAACTTTAAACTTCTCCACAACTTTATCCCTGACCTGTCTGGGGTGTTCCTTGGCCTTCATGGTGCTGTTTGTTCACTAAGGTTCTCTAACAAACCTCCAAGGGCTTCACAGAACAGCTGTATTTATATTGAAATTAAATTACACACAGGCAGACTCTATTTACTAATTAGGTGACTTCTGAAGGCGATTGGCTCTACTAGATTTTAGTTAGGGGGTATCGGAGTAAAGGGGACTGAGTATAAATACACCCCACACACTTTTCACATATTTATTTGTAACAATATTTGAAAAACATTTATAATTTTCCTTCCACTTCACAATTATGCGCCACTTTGTGTTGGTCCATCACATAAAATCCCAATAAAATACATTTATGTTTTTGGTTGCAACATGACAAAATGTGGAAAATTGCAAGGGGTATATGAATACTTTTTTAAGGCACTGTAGTGTCGGATTGACCGCCGCAATATCAGTCCTGCTGATCGCTGCCATTACTAGTATTAAAAAATAAAAATAAAATTACAAATTAAAATTCCAGTCTATGTAGTTACATAGTAAGGTTGAATAAAGACACCAGTCCATCCAGTTCAACCTGAGTGAGTGTCTACTATTGTCCCTTTCCCTGTACATTACACACTCACATCAGTTCCTACCCTCAAGGAGCCCACAATCCAAGGTCCCCATTCATATACTAGGTACAATTTTGGACAGAAGCCAATTAACCTACCTGCATGTCATTGGATTGTGGGAGGAAACCAGAGTACCGGAGGAAACCCACATAGGCACAGGGAGAACATGCAAACTCCACGTAGGTAGTGTCGTGGTTGGGTATATACAATAGTTTGTAGACAATATAACAAGCAAACCAATCAATATACACTTATTGGGATTTTTTTTATTTTTTTTTTACCAAAGACATAGCAGAATACATTTTTTGCCAAAAATTAAGAGATTTGATATTTTTTTGTATGGTATATCTTTTATAGCAGAAAGTAAGAAATATTGTTTTTTGTTTTTTCAAACTTGTCGGCCTTTTTTCGTTTATAGCGCAAAAAAATAAAAAACTGCAGAGGATATTATTAAGTGTTCTTGCATAGCAACATATATATTATTATTATAGCCAAATTTACCACCCTATCTCCTCCCACATCTTTTACACTACATACACAGTAATATACCGAAATGGTCACGAAATATCGTCATTTTTGCCGCAACATTTGTCCCATAGGAATGAATGGAGAAATGTTCAAAACTAGAGTGGGAGGTGACAAAAGCTCTGAGGGGAATTATAGCTCCTCCCACACAGCTCTGAGGGGAATTATAGCTCCTCCCACACAATTCTGAGGGGAATTATAAGTAGTCCCACACAGCTCTGAGAATTATAGCTCCTCCCACACAGCTCTAAGGATAATTATAGCTCCTCCCACACAGCTCTGATGGGAATTATAGCTCCTCCCACACAGCTGTGAGGAGAATTATAGCTCCTCCCACACAGCTCTGATGGAAATTATAGCTCCTCCCACACAGCGGTGAGGAGAATTATAGCTCCTCCCACACAGCTCTGAGGGGAATTATAAGTAGTCCCACACAGCTCTGAGAATTATAGCTCCTCCCACACAGCTCTGATGGGAATTATAGCTCCTCCCACACAGATGTGAGGAGAATTATAGCTCCTCCCACACAGCTCTGATGGAAATTATAGCTCCTCCCACACAGCTGTGAGGAGAATTATAGCTCCTCCCACACAGCTCTGAGGGGAATTATAAGTAGTCCCACACAGCTCTGAGAATTATAGCTCCTCCCACACAGCTCTGATGGGAATTATAGCTCCTCCCACACAGATCTGAGGAGAATTATAGCTCCTCCCACACAGCTCTGAGGGGAATTATAAGTAGTCCCACACAGCTCTGAGAATTATAGCTCCTCCCACACAGCTCTGAGGATAATTATAGCTCCTCCCACACAGCTGTGAGGAGAATTATAGCTCCTCCCACACAGCTCTGATGGGAATTATAGCTCCTCCCACACAGCTGTGAGGAGAATTATAGCTCCTCCCACACAGCTCTGAGGGGAATTATAAGTAGTCCCACACAGCTCTGAGAATTATAGCTCCTCCCACACAGCTCTGAGGAGAATTATAGCTCCTCCCACACAGATCTGAGGAGAATTATAGCTCCTCCCACACAGCTGTGAGGAGAATTATAGCTCCTCCCACACAGATCTGAGGAGAATTATAGCTCCTCCCACACAGCTCTGAGGAGAATTATAGCTCCTCCCACACAGCTCTGAGGAGAATTATAGCTCCTCCCTCCTCCCACAGAGCTCTGAGGAGAATTATAGCTCCTCCCACACAGCTCTGAGGGGAATTATGAAATTAGGAAATTTGAAAGAAAAAAAAAAATTTTTGAAAAAAAAAATTGAAAAAAAATAATTTTAGAAAAAAAATTAAAATTTGAAGAAAAAAATAATTTTAGAAAAAAAATTCTAATTTGAAGAAAAAAAATAATTTTTGAAAAAATAAAATCATTTAAAAAAAATAATTTAAAAAAATCATTTATGAAAAAAAAAATCATTTTCAAAAAATAAATAAATCACTTAAGAAAAAAAAAAAAGATTTTTTTTCTAAAATATAGGTGGAGGCAAGAACAAACACTTCACACAATTTCCCCGGAAATTGTAGCTTTTCTAGTTATTATTATTATCATTATAGCCAAATTTACCACCCTTACTCCTCCCACAGCTTTTACACTACCTAGATTGTAATATACCGAAACATGCGGATTGTTCCCGATTGGTGCGCTATTACATTGTGGAACGTTTCACCGAATGGTTTAACATAATATCGTAATTTTTGCGTCTAAATTTGTCCCATAGGAATGAATGGCGAAATGTTCAAAACTAGAGTGGGAGGTGACAAAAGCTGACAACCCCATTATCAGCCAAAACATTATGACCACCCCATGATCAGCCAAAACATTATGTCCACCCCATGATCAGCCAAAACATTATGACCACCCCATGATCAGCCAAAACATTATGTCCACCCCATGATCAGCCAAAACATTATGTCCACCCCATGATCAGCCAAAACATTATGACCACCCCATGATCAGCCAAAACATTATGACCCCCCCAGTTACTCCGCCCACTCCAGTAGGTGGAGGCAAGAACACTTCTCACAATTTCCCCAGAAATTGTAGCTTTTCTAGTTATTATTATTGTACACAATTTTTATAGCGCCAACAGTTTACGCAGCACTTTACAATGTATGGGGGGGGGGACAACACAATTACAAAACAGTTCAATACAAAAGGAACAGGGGGGCGTGGCTCATGGCGCTTACATTCTAAAGTGAGGAGGTGGTGGTACAAAAGGTAATAGCTGCAGGGAATGATTTGATGGGGGGGGGGTGGCTCAGGGACAGTTAGGTGGGTGTGGGATTAAATACCATAAAAAGAAAGCTCTGTTTGTGGGGAAAAAATGATATAAGTGTAATTTGTGTACAGCATTGCATGACTGCGCAATAGGAAGTTAAGGTAACGCAGCGCCGTATCGCAAAAAATGTCCTGTTCACGAAGGGGGATAAATCTTCCAGAGGTCAAGTGGTTAATGTAAAGTTTTTGTTTCTTTGAGTTGATTCCTTTTCTCTATCTTTTTTGTAAACCGTTTTAGGAAAGCTTCATTGTCTTTTTAAGATCAAATCCATATTATTTTGATTTGTTTTTGCGGGGGCCCTTAAACAGAGTGGGGCCCATAAGCCTCTGCCTATTTGGTAATGGGGGACTGATCACCGTATATTTATATCCCTTGACATGGATCACAGTAGAATATTCGTTGTTCTTTTTTTTTTTGCCCTGGCACAGACATGTCTAGCTGGAGGTTCCTCCATTCAGCCTGGAGGTAACATGTGGCTGTGTTCTGTGCACGCTGTGCGTTGTGTATATATATGTATTGGAGCCCACAGTGTGCATGAAAACAGTATGCGATGGTGTGATAATCGTCGATCCCTCTCTGTTCCAGCACAAGCGAGTCTTCAGCACGCGCATCATCTGTAATCCGGAGAAGCCAACCCATCGTGACCTCCTGGACCAGAACTATGGGGTCAGCCTGCCTCTCATCAACTGCAAACCAAAAGCATCTGTAAGTCAGCCGGCTTTACTCAACTTTTATTTTCCACCGAAAAGGCTCAAGTACCATGTACCCTAAAGTGGACCTTCCGCTCATTGGAACCCTCCCCCCCCCTCCAGTGCCACAATTGGCACCTTTCAGGGGGGAAAGGGTGCAGATACCTGTATAGTACAGGTATTTGCACCCACTTTCGGCATAGATATCCGCAGATTCTGCGGGTATTTACGCCACTTCCTGCGGGTCCCCCGTTGTCTGCTGGGAAACACACGGATCCCAGAGACAGCAGGGACCGTCCTTATTGCACAGCGCGACGCAGTAGGGAACCGGGAAATGAAGCCGCAAGGCTCCACTTCCTGATTCCCACACCGAAGATGGCGGCGGCAGCACCCGAGAGCCGATCGAGAGATCGGCTTCGGGTGCCGACATCGCGGGCATGCTGGGCGGGTAAGTGTCCATATTTTAAAAGTCAGCAGCTGCAGTATTTATAGCTGCTGACTTTTAGACCCCTTTCACACCACACCGCCCATAGCGTGGGCGGTAAAACGGCGCTATTTTTAGCGGTGTTTTACTGCTGGATTTGCGGCACATTTTGGCCGCTAGCGGGGAGCTTTTACCCCCCCCCCCCGCTAGCGGCCGAGAAAGGGTTAAAACCGCCGGCAATACGCCGGAATAGCGGCGTTTTGCCGGCGGTATTACAGCGCTGTCCCATTGATTTCAATGGGGAGCAGCGGTGGAGGAGCGGTAAACACAAAGAAGCTGCTGGCAGGACTTTTCCCTGACGTCCTGCAAGCGCACCGCTGTAGTGTGAAAGCCCTCGGGGGGATTTCAGGTGCTATTTCTAACGCTATAGCGCCTGCAAAACGCCCTGGTGTGAAAGGGGTCTAAAAAACAAAAAACTGCGGAACTCCCGCTTTAAATAGTGTCAGAATTGCCTTCCATTTTAATCGCAGATATTTATATAAAGGCCACGTGCAAGGACAATAAAAAAATTGCACATGATTGGATGATGGAAGTCTACCCATTTACTAAGCTCTGGAGCAACTGCGTTTTTCGAAATGCACAGTCTATTTGCCCAATAAACAGACTGGAGCTTCTCAAATGGAGACTTTGAGAATCCTGTGACATCTTTACATCTCATTTTTTAATCTCCGGGGGGGAGGGGTTAACTAATCTTCAGGCCTAAAAAGTGCATTTTAACACATGCGCAAGAAATTGCAAAAAACGGCTCTGAAACATGTAGGGAAGGTATACTTGAAAATGGAAATAAAATAGAGATTTTTTTTTGATGTAGTGTAAAGACGTAAAGCAGGGTCCCATGAAAATCTAGGGCTCCTTCAGAGGTTGCTCGGGGGTTCCTTGAGAAATGAGCAATTTCTGCCTCTCAGATAAGTGTCCACTGACACCATTGATCTTTTTAGCTCTCTGTAAGGCCTGGTTCACACCTATGCGGGTTGCAGTTCGCGGTGTATTTCGCGTTTCTCAATTCACGCTTTTTGATCCATTGAAGTCTATGGAACCAAAAAACAGAAAAAAGTCCCTGGCCCTTTCCATAAAGTGCACAGATGTGAACTACATCCATAGAAAACCATGTTCAATGGACTGTAGTGTGTTTCTGCAAAACTGAAAAACGCACCAAAAAAAAAAATGCAAAGGTGTGAACCAGGCCTAAGGCTGGATTCACACCTAATGGCATTTTTAGTGCTTTTTGCATTTTGCAGATTTGCACTATAGAACGTGTTCCATAGGAAACCATGGTAAATAGACTGCAGTGCACATCTGCAAAATGCAAACTGCACTAAAACTGCATAAGTGTGAACCAGGCCTTGGGGGGGGGGGGGGTAATTCAAGTGTAAGGAGCATTCTTCCCACTGACCATCACACTAAGGCTCGATTCACATCTATGCATGTTGCTTTTGCGCGTTTTTGCAGTGCTTTTTGCGGTGCTTGCCACATTTTTGGACACACGTTTTTGCCGCGATTGTACCACGTTTTTTTTTTTTTTTTTTTTTTTTTTTTTTTTTACACTGTGGTGCAACCAGATATATACAGTGAAAATAAATGGAAAAAAAAAAACGCAAAATGCAAATCGTGGCAAAATCGCCGTAAAAACGCGGTACTTGCGTTTTTGATGCAGGTCCATTGACTTCTATTACATGCAAAACGCTGCATTTTGCATGAAAAAAAGTCCTCGACCCTTTCGCAGAGGCACAAAAATGCATTAATGTGAACATGTTCCATAGGAACCCATGTTAAAAAAAATTCCTTGCATTTCTGCAAAATGCATCAAAAAAAAACGCGTTAGTGTGAATCGAGCCTAAGGCTGGATTCACACCTATGGCATTTTTAGTGCTTTTTGCATTTTGCAGATTTGTACTACAGTCCATTTATCATGGTTTCCTATGGAACACGTTCTGTTGTGCAAATCTGCAAAATGCAAAAAGCACAAAAAATGCCGTAGGTGTGAATCCAGCCTAATGCAGTTTTTCTCAACCTTTTTTCAGTCAAGGCACCCTTTAACATTCTCCAAAATCTCGAGGCACCCCATTCTAAAATGTCAAAAACGAAAACTAAAGCCTCGTACACACGAACGGATTTTCCGGCGGGAGTTGTGTGTGATGACAGGCTGTTGGCGGAAAATCCAACCATTTGTACGCTCCATCGGACAATTGTTGTCGGTTAGATTTTGCGAGCGTGTGTACACAAGGCCGTCGGACAAAAGTCCAAAGTGCAAACACGCATGCTCGGAAGCAAGGGGGAAGCGCTCGGTCTTGTAAACGAGCAATCGTAATGGAGAATTAAGATTTGTGATGTGGCAAATTATGAAATCTGGAAATGCAGCGCACAATTCTCTTCTTCTATAATGGGATAATAATGAAGCTGCTTTGCTGGTGATACTGATGGAGTTATTGCAAAACTAATTTTCAAAATTTTTCTAGTGATATCGTTTTTAAGATCAAAGATACAACTATGTTGGTGTCTCTTATCAATTTTACATTGTATTTTTTTAAATATAACTGCCGACTCCCAAACTGTCATTTGAAGTAAAACACACAGCCAAGTATTATTCTACACAATTGTTTTATTATGCATTAAAAAAAGAAAACAAATAAAATTAGACATGCTAACTGCCAATAGAACTTAACCAAAAAGTGCATTCTATGCATTGAAAAATATAGAAAATACACCAAATCAAATCGTTATTATTCAACCAAAAAATAAAATAAATGCTTCATGCATGTGTCCTGTTTCTTAGTATAGGGGGTCAGCAATGCCAAGAGTTGGTGAAAGCAGGGGTCCGTCATCCGGAAATAATTCCGAAAATCATCCGGATTATTCTCCTGGAGCTCCCGCAGCAAAGGCATATGACAGAATTGGTCACAATTAATAAAGCAACCAATTTTTGGTCCAAGAAATCCTCCTCCTCCTGTTCCTGGACCGGAATTGGGTCAAAGCAATAACTCCAAGGCCAATAATAAATAACATGTTATTTCCTCCGATTCCGCAACATGTCTGGTTGACGAACGGCCGTTCAGAAACATAATGAAAAGCGCAAAATGAAAAGCACAAATCAACACTCGCCAAACTTTTACTAACACGAAATTAACAGAAGGAGCCCAAAGGGTGGTGCTAAAGAGCTGAAAAACAATGTGGTACGTCACTACGTTCATATTTCTTGGCTGACAATTCCTTGTCGTTTGTATGCAAGACAAGTTTGGGCCAACCCCCTTCAGACAAAAGTCTGCGGTTTTGTTGGCCAACAATCCGATCGTGTGTACGAGGCTTAAGTTTTACATAACACAGGAACATCCGCACACATAGGACACCCAACGTTAGAGGTGATGTATTCTTCCAAAGCAAATATAGCTTTGTACACTGGTACTGACTAGTATTCCAATGTTTCTCTTCTCCCCCAGCTAATGTGACTCCCAGAGCTGTCGGAGAGGGGCAGGGCAGGGTCAAACAAGGATGCTATGCAGGTGCCTGACGTCCTCCTTATCATAGGTGTGCGCACACCCTAATCACCTTGCTTGGCTCAGATTCCCCCTGTTTAAACCCCTGATATTTCACCAAAGCCCCCTATCTGGGCTCCCCAAAAATTGTTAAGAAATATTTAATAAAAAAAAAAATTATAAAATTACAAAATAACATAATAGAAATAAAACCCACTGACATCCACTGCCCTACTGACACCGTCATATACACATATGTGTTTAAACTTTGAAGTGCACATCCTAATGCAATAGGCTGTGCACACCTATCCTCCTTTTCAACCAATGAGAGCATTGGTTGTTAGGATGCCGACAGCTAAAAAGTTGTAATGATGCACAATGAAAACCTGTACCCTTTGTGTAATTAAAAGGCAGGCTTGATCCACCTGCTGGCTTGTATACAATTTCTGAGCAATTTCTAGGCCTTTTGCCAAGGCACTCTTGAAGAAACCTAACGGCACCCCTTAAAAAAAAGGTGGCACTTTAACCACTTGCCGCCCGCCCTATAGGCAAATGATGGCTGCAAAGTGGTTTCAAAATCCTGACCAGACATCATAGGACATCCGGTAGCCCCCGTGGGCGCGCATCGCGGCGATCGTTGTTGCGGGGTGTCAGTCTGACACCCCGCGACTACGATCTCGGTAAAGAGTCTCCGACGGAGACTCTTTACCACGTGATCAGCCGTGTCCAATCACGGCTGATCACAGTGTAAATAGGAAGAGTCAGTGATCGGCTTTTCCTCACTCGCGTCTGTCAGACATGAGTAGATGAAAGCCGATCGGCTGCTCCTCTGACGGGGGGTCTGTGCTGATCGATTATCAGCACAGCCCCCCCCGAGGATGCCCACACTGGACCACCAGGGACGCCACCAGACCACCAGGGATGCCCAACACCAGGTATGCCACCCTAGACCACCAGGGATGCCAGTCAGTGCCCACAATGGATGCCAAGCAGTGCCCACAATGGATGCCAATCAGTGCCCACAATGGGCATCACTGTTTGGCATGCATTATTTTTTGGCACTGATTGGCATCCTTCAGTACAAAACAATGCAATACAATGTCGCCTATCAGTGCCCATCCGTGCCACCTATCAGTGCCCATCCGTGCCACCTATCAGTGCCCATCCATGCCAACTATCAGTGCCTATCCATGCCCATCTGTGCCACCTATCCATGCCCATTCATGCCGCCTATCCATGCCAATCGGTGCCAGCTATCAGTGCCAATTTGTGCCACCTATCAGTGTCCATCCGTGTCACCCATCAGTGCCACCTATCAGTGCCGCCTATCAGTGCCACATATCAGTGCCCATAAATGCCACCTCATCAGTGCCTTTCATTGGTGCCACCTCATCAGTGCCCATCAGTGTCGCCCTATCAGTGCCCGTCAGTGCAGCCCCATCAGTGCTCATCAGTGAAGGAGAAAACATACTTATTTACAGTTTTGAAACTGAAACAAAAAAACATTTTTTTTTTCAAAATTTTCGGTATTTTTTTATTTGTTTAGCAAAAAATAAAAACCGCAGAGGTGATCAAATACCACCAAAAGAAAGCTCTATTTGTGGGGAAAAAAATGATAAAAAATTTAATTTGGGTACAGTGTAGCATGACCGCGCAATTGTCATTCAAAGTGCGACAGCGCTAAAAGCTCAAAATTGGTCTGGGCAGGAAGGTGTTTAAGTGCCCCCCCGGTATTGAGGTGGTTAAGAGAGTTACTACTGGTGGTGCAACAAGGGCTTAACGACGGTTCGGACTTTATTGACCTCTTGGAGCATCATCACCTTTTAATACCTCAAGGACACATATGACATTTCAGATTCTGAGAAATTCCACCATCTCCAAATCCATCAACTGTTGGAATCCCTGCCAAAAAACCATGACAGGTCAACGACGGCAACGGCATTTGAAACCAGATGTCGGACGTCCCCCATAACCTGATGCCTCATCTCTTTATTATACTCTTCCATACTAAACAAATCTAACTCGCTGCTCCAACTGGGAAAGGGACTTTGGTACCATGCAAACTTCTTCGACTTGGGAAAAAATCCAGGAGGCGTCCTTCTCCCCCGGAATGTAACAACTTAAGAAAAACTCCTTCAAAGTCTTGTCCTGGTGGTATTTTACTCCAGCTAGAATTGCTAAATGCCTCCCTATTACCCTTCTACATGCTTTAGGACAGTGATGGCGAAACTTGGCTCTCCAGATGTTTTGGAACTACATTTCCCATGATGCTCAACTACACTACAGAGTGCATGAGAATCATGGGAAATGTAGTTCCAAAACATTTGGGGTGCCAAGGTTCGCCATCACTGCTTTAGGAGATGCTCAGACCTAGGAGACATGAAGCATATATGGTGGACATGCCCTAAGGTCAAACGACTGTGGATAAAAGTCTGTAAGATGGTGAATTTGGTGTTACATATACATTTACAAAAAGACCCTTGGGGGGTACTCCTACACAAACTGATAGCAGGAGCTACCAAGCGAGAGCGCACCCTTGTGACCCATATATTCTTAGCCATGGGACGATTACAAAAGTGTAGAAGGCGCCGATTCTGAACTTCGATGAAGTGAAAAGTTGTGTGCACGGTACCCTGATAAATAACGAATTGACGGCGATGCCAACCGACAGACATTACAAATTCTTACGTACCTGGCAGTCCTAGCTAGATTACTTCCCATCAACGCAACTGCCTATGTGCTTCCTGGAACTGTAATCTAATACCATGTGTTAATATACCCATAGTGAGCCTCCAGGACAGAGATGGCCTCCCCCCCCCCCTTTTTTTTCCCTCTCTCTTACCCCCTACTTCTTTTCCTTTTTCTTTTACCTTTCCATCTTTCTCCGCCCCAGTAATGGCTTTTTGCCCATGAATAAGAGCGGTACCTCTATTTGGTCCCATGGATGATTGTATTGTTCATTCTGGCTCCAGGGCCCCAAGTTGAAGGGCCCTTTTTGGAAACAAAGCACATCGCAGTTCCAAGCAGGGAACTGATAATTGATCATCTAACAATTGAATGTTGCTTGGACCTTGTGACAGACCTAGCTGGGACCGAGGCTCTTGGACGGGACTGAATGCGAGCCTCTTGCCTTGTGATTATGGGCCCTCGCATTTGGGGGAACGGTGCTCTTAGTGAGCTGTATGCCTGGGGACCCCTGAGGTGGTGGATTTGGCGGCGGCCTTGTGGCTCTCAGTCTTCTTGGGCAGCAGCATGGCCTGGATGTTGGGCAGGACACCTCCCTGGGCGATGGTGACACCGCCCAGCAGCTTGTCGAGCTCCTCGTCGTTGCGGACGGCCAGCTGGAGGTGTCGGGGAATGATGCGGGTCTTCTTGTTGTTGCGGATGGCGTTGCCGGCCAGCTCGAGGATCTCAGCCGTGAGATACTCGAGGATGGCGGCCAGATAGATGGGATCTCCGGCCCCGACCCGCTCGGCATAGTTGCCCTTCCTCAGCAGACGGTGAACACGACCGACTGGGAACTGCAGACCGGCCCGGGATGATCGGGTCTTGGCCTTAGCCCAAACCTTGCCTCCTTGTTTTCCGCGGCCAGACATTGTGCGTTTCCTGTGTCGTCATTTCTACATCATTGTTTAATGTTTGATCGGAATTCTCTACAAACGATCGGACAAAGTCCAGTCGGATCATGTTGTCGGAAAATTTTATAGCCCAGCTCTAAAACTTTGTCGGTCGGATATTCCGACGGAAACAGTCCGATGGAACCCACACACAGTCGGATTATCCGACAACACGGCTTGATCGGACATTTTCCTGTCGGAATTTCCTCCTTCAAAGCCCTTGTAAACACTGTAGGAAATTGCGACGGGAAAATGTCCGATAGGACCGTGTTGTCGGATAATCCGACTGTGTGTGGGTTCCATCGGACTGTTTCCGTCTGAATATCCGACCGACAAAGTTTTAGAGCTGGGCTATAAAATTTTCCGACAACACAATCCGATCGGACTTTGTCCGATCGTTTGTAGACAATTCCGATCGGACAAAGTGTGCCACGCATGCTCAGATCAAATTCCTAGACCAAAGCTATTGGCTACTAGCCTGAACGTAGTCCCGTCGTAACGAAATAACGTCATCACGTTGCGAACGATGTATGTATGCAACACCAGTTTTGGACAAAATTTTGTTGTCAGAATGTCTGACCGTGTGTACAAGGGCTCCTTTGCGTTAAAGTGGTTGAGAAAGGGCGGATGTAAGGAAATATAACTGCACCCAACGCCCTTTTTCTTCCTTTTTACCTCTAGCATGGCGTTTGGTAGTGCCAGTCCTATTGTTCACCGATGTCCGCGTTCTCTACAACTACAGACTAGCACTCCATAATAATCCACATTTCATGCTCTTGTTGGAGGATTGTCATGGTGATTTGCGTTCATTGTAATCAAATTGATGTTTTTTCCTTGGAATGTATTTACTATATCGGTAATGGGAAGCGTGACAATCTCCCTGATCGAATGGAGGGGTAATTGTGTGTGTAAAGTGGGGGGGGGGGGGAGGAATTATACAAGAGAGAGAGAAAAAAAAAAACAAGCTTGGAACTAATTGCCGGAGATTTGGATCTGATTGGAGTCAGCGTTCCTTGCACCTCGAATCTGGGGACGTTCTGATATGCTCCATCTGGGATGACAGGGAGAGGAGGATTCTGCTGGTAAACAAATTAATCTTTGAAAAGGTCACCATTTGTTGTAAGTTTTTATCCAGTGCTTGTCATGTGGAATAGAAGACTGGCTGTCATTTCGCTATGCAGGGGTGCGCGGTGAGCCTGCGAACACTGCTTCTCCACCGCGCACCAAATCCCTGGAAACAGCTCAGTGCCTGCTTGCAATGCCATGGACGGCTGCGTTACATCTGTCTCTGGACAGGAAGCGAGGGCCACCGCTGAATTCCAATAAGATGGGCCCACGCTTTTCTGCCTGGCCTTCTGCCCACGTGCAAAGCACCAGGCATATTGAGCCAGCTCATATCTTTCCTGCCTCAAACACCAACCCCCCCCCTTATCCTACCATCCTCCCCTCACTCCTTTCTGCTCCGCTGCTGTCACCCGCGTTGTGAAACAGATGTGGCGTTTGCAAAAGTTCTGCATGCATTCCCTCTGCCGCACCTGCCGCTTCCAGCTCTGCTGAGGTCCAGGAGCCAGAAATTCTTTGGGCGCTGCAAGGCAGCGGCGACACGTCTTGTGATATTTCTGACGAGGAGAATACAACTTTGATGAAGTCTACCGGAGTTCAGTACTTGCTTAACCACTTAACGATCGGAAGATTCCCCCCCCCCCCAGTAATGACCAGGCCATTTTTTGCCTTTCTTTAACTGACAATTGCGCGGTCGTGCGCCTCTGTACCCAAACAAAATTGACGTCCTTTTTTTTTTCCACAAATAGAGCTTATATATAGCAGAATAATGGCCAGGCAGGGGGTTTCATTGTTCTGAGTGGATGTCGTATGACATCCTTCAGAGCAAGACGCTTGTGCGTGCCCCCCGGGGGGAGTGCAGCACGGTGATTGGTGGTGCAGTGTGCAGCGAGCCTATGATGTAGGCTCTTTACCATGTGATCAGCTGTCTCCAATTAGTGCAATTGTTATTAGTGCATCCCCACCAGTGATGCTAATCGGTGTCCACTAATGAAGCCAATCAGTGCCTATCAGTGATGCCTGTCAGTGCCCATCAGTACTGCCTATCAGTGATGCTAATCAGTGCTCACCAGTGAAGCCAATCAGTGCCTATCAGTGATGGCTGTCAGTGCCGCCTATCACTGCTGCCCATCAGAGCCTATCAGTGCAGCCCATTCGTGCCCATCAGTGCTGCATCATAGTGCCCTCAGGGGCATTGCTGGGTCTACGAAAGATCTGGGGCTAAAGCCCATAGCAGCGAAGTAAAGAAAGTCATATTTTTGGACAGGCATACACATGTATATAATGTATATAATATACGTGTATGTGTGTATATATAATATATACAGTATCTCACAAAAGTGAGTACACCCCTCACATTTTTGTAAATCTTTTCTTCTCTCTTTGCCCTTGTACACACGATCGGAGAATCCGTCGGAATGTGTCCTATCGGACCGTGTTGTCGGATTATCCGACTGTGTGTGTGGTCTGCATCGGACTGATTCCGTCGGAATATCCGTCGGACCAAATTTTCAAACTTGCTGGAAATATTTTCCGACAAACTGGTCCGATAGGACATACTTCGATCATGTGTAGAGAATTCCGATCAGACAAAGTGCCACGCATGCTCAGATCAAATTCCTACATCAAAGGTATTGGCTACTAGCCTGAACGTAGTCCCATCGTAACGAAATTACGTCATCACGTTCTGAAAGATCGGATTTTTCGACAACTTTGTCCGACCGTGTGTATGCAACAGTTTTGGACAAGATCCGACAGACAAAATCCGACGGATTTGGTTGTCGAAATGTCCGACCGTGTGTACAAGGGCCTTGTCTGCCGCAATGTTGCAGTCCCGCTAAAAATCGCAGATCCCCGCCATTACTAGTAAAAAAAAAAAAAAAATTGTAATAAACATGCCATAAAAATACCCCCTATTTTGTAGACGCTATAACTTTAGCGCAAACCAATCAATATACGCTTAAGGCGATTTTTTTTTTTTACCAAAAATATGTAGAAGAATACGTATCGGCCTAAACTGATGAAGACATTTATTTTTTTTGGATACAGTATCTCACAAAAGTGAGTACACCCCTCACATTTTTGTAAATATTTAATTGTATCTTTTCATGTGACAACACTGAAGAAATGACACTTGTCTACAATGTAAAGTAGTGAGTGTACAGCTTGTATAACAGTGTAAATTTCCTGTCCCCTCAAAATAACTCAACACACAGCCATTAATGTCTAAACCGCTGGCAACAAAAGTCAGTACACCCCTAAGTGAAAATGTCCAAATTGGGCCCAATTATCCATTTTCCCTCCTTGGTGTCATGTGACTCGTTAGTGTTACAAGGTCTCAGGTGTGAATGGGGAGCAGGTGTGTTAAATTTGGTGTTATCGCTCTCACTCTCTCATACTGGTCACTGGAAGTTCAACATGGCACCTCATGGCAAAGAACTCTCTAAAGAGCTGAAAAAAAGAATTGTTGCTCTACATAAAGATGGCCTAGACTATAAGAAGATTGGCAAGACCCTGAAACTGAGCTGCAGCACGGTGGCCAAGACCATACAGCGGTATAACAGGACAGGTTCCCCTCAGAACAGGCCTCGCCATGGTCCACCAAAGAAGTTGAGGTCACGTGCTCAGCGTCCTATCCAGAGGTTGTCTTTGGGAAATAGACGTATGAGTGCTGCCAGCATTGCTGCAGAGGTTGTAGGGGTGGGGGTTCAGCCTGTCAGTGCTCAGACCATACGCCGCACACTGCATCAAATTGGTCTGCATGGCTGTCGTCCCACAAGAAAGCCTCTTCTAAAGATGATGTACAAGAAAGCCTGCAAACAGATTGCTGAAGACAAGCAGACTAAGGACATGGATTACTGGAACCATGTCCTGTGGTCTGATGAGACCAAGATAAATGTATTTGGTGTCAGATGGTGACAAGCGTGTGTGGGGGCAACCAGGTGAGGAGGACAAAGACAAGTGTGTCTTGTCTGCAGTCAAGCATGGTGGTGGGAGTGTCATGGTCTGGGGCTGCATGAGTGCTGCCAGCACTGGGGGGCTACAGTTCATTGAGGGAACCATGAATGGCAACATGTACTGTGACATACTGAAGCAGAGCATGATCCCCTCCCTTCAGAGACTGGGCCGCAGGGCAGTATTCCAACATGATAACCACCCCAAACACACCTCCAAGATGATCACTGCCTTGCTAAAGAAGCTGAGGGTAAAGGTGATGGACTGGCCAAGCATGTCTCCAGACCTAAACCCTATTGAGCATCTGTGGGGCATCCTCAGACAGGAGGTGGAGGAGTGCAAGGTCTCCAACATCCACCAGCTCTATGATGTCATCATGGAGGAGTGGAAGAGACTCCAGTGACAACCTGTGAAGCTCTGGTTACCTCCATGCCCAAGAGGGTTAAGGCAGTGCTGGAAAATAATGGTGGCCACACAAAATATTGACACTTTGGGCCCAATTTGGACATTTTCACTTAGGGGTGTACTCACTTTTGTTGCCAGCGGTTTAGACATTAATGGCTGTGTGTTGAGTTATTTTGAGGGGACGGCAAATTTACACCGTTATACAAGCTGTACACTCACTACTTTACATTGTAGACAAGTGTCATTTCTTCAGTGTTGTCACATGAAAAAATATTTACAAAAATGTGAGGCATGTACTCACTTTTGTGAGATACAGTATGCAAAAATATATATATATATATCTTCATCAGTTTAGGCTGTATTCTTCTACATATTTTTGGTAAAAAATAAGCGTATTTTTTTACTAGTAATGGCGGTGATCAGCGATTTTTAGCGGGACTGCGACTTTGCGGCAGACAAATCGGACACTTTTGACACTTTTTTTGGGACTAGTGACATTTATACAGCGATTAGTGCTATAAAAATGCACTGATTGCTGTATAAATTACATTAGCAGGGAAGGGGTTAACACTAGTGGTGATCAAGGGGTTAAATGTGTTCCCTAGGGAGGTGTTTCTAGCTGTGGGGGGAGGGGACTGACTGGGAGTACAGAGAGATCACTGTTCCTAATCACTAGGGACAGACAATCACTTTGTACTTCCCTGTTTGAACGGGGATCTGTTTGTTTACATTGACAGGTCCCCGTCCTGGCTCTCTGGAGTGATCGTGGGTGGGCGCCGGCCACGTGCATCAGCTCCCCCGCCATGCAGCGGGGCCCACGTCACCTTCTAAGGCTGTAAAACGGGCCGATGTACAGCTACGTCGATTCACAGGAACGAGCCGATCTGCTGCAGTATAATGACGGCGGCTGGCCGGCAAGTGGTTAAGGGGTTATTAAACCCAAATACAAACATTTCATGTAGAATTCCAGCTTGGACCAATGTAACTATGTACAGTATATATCAGGGGTAGGCAACCTTTGAGAGGCGGACATCTACCTAAACAACATGAAAGAGATTAAAGATCACTGGGGGGTTCCGTGCCCTTATTATTTTTATATTTTTTTTATAAATTATCTAGCAAGGCCTAACTAAATAGTAAGAAAAATACAGAAAAATATAATAGAACAAATGTCACTGTAAAAATATAATGTTACTCGGCCTATAGCAGAATGATGACCATTGCTCTGAATGGATGTTGTATGACATCCTTCAAAACAAGACACTCTTGCATGCCCCCGGGGGAGCGCAACATGGTGATTGGTGGTGCAGTGAGCCTATGACGTAGGCTTTTTACCATGTGATCAGCTGTGTCCAGTTAGTGCATTTATTATCAGTGCAGCCCCACCAGTGAAGCTAATCAGTGCCTATCAGTGATGCCTGTCAGTGCCCATCAATGCCGCCTATCAGTGATGCTAATCAGTGCCCATCAGTGCTGCTAGGCCTACAAAAGATCTGGGGCTAAAGCCCATAGCAGCGAAGTAAAGAAAGCCATATGGGTGGGCGTACACATGTATATAATATATATATATATATGTGTGTGTGTGTATATATATATATATATATATATACCGTGTATATATATATATATTATCTTTACATCTGAGAGCGGATCTCCTCTTAAATCAGGGTCCCAGAGAGCCCCCCCCCCACTTACATCAGGGTCCCCAGAGTGCCCCCCTTACATCAGGTTCCCCAGAGTGCCCCTCTTACATCAGGGTCCCCAGAGTGCCCCTCTTACATCAAGGTCCTTAGACAGCCCCAGGGCTCAGGAGTTCACTACATAAAGAATGCAGGGCTCAGCTGTGCCCATCTATGCAGCCTCACCAGTGCCCAGCAATGCAGCCTCACCCGTGCCCAGGAATGCAACCTCACCTGGGCCCACATCTCGGCCTCACCAGTGCCCAGGAATGCAACCTCACCTGTGCCCAGGGATGCAGTCTCACCTGTACCCAGCAGTGCAGCCTCACCTGTGCCCACATCACAGCTTCACCTGTGCCCAGGAATCCAGCCTCACATGTTCCCACATCTCAGCCTCACCAGTGCCAGCAATGGAGCCTCACCTATGCCCAGGAATTCAGCCTCACCTGTGCCAACATCTCAGCCTCACCAGTGCCCAGCAATGTAGCCTCACCTGTGCCCACATCTCAGCCTCACCAGTGCCCAGCAATGCAGCCTTACCTGTGCCCAGGAATTCAGCCTCACCAGTGCCCAGCAATGCAGCCTCACCTGTGCCCACATCTCAGCCTCACCAGTGCCCAGCAATGCAGCCTCACCTGTGCCCAGGAAAGCTGCCTTAGCTGTGCACACATCTCAACCTCAGCAGTGCCCAGAAATGCAGCCTCACCGGTGCCCAGCATTGCAGCTTCACAGGTGTCCAGGAATGTAGCCTCACCTGTGCCCACATCTCAGCCTCACCAGTGCTCAGCCATGCAGCCTCACCTGTGCCCACAGCTCAGCCTCACTAGTGCACAGCAATGCAACCTCACCTGTGCCCACATCTCAGCCTCACCAGTGCCCAGCAATGCAGCCTCACCAGTGCCCAGCAATGCAGCCTCACCTGTGCCCACATCTCAGCCTCACCAGTGTCCAGCCTCACCTGTGCTCAGGAATGCATCCTCACCTGTGCCCAGGAATGCAGCCTTACCTGTGCCCACATCGCCCTCACCTGTTCCGGAGTTGGGAGAGGAAGAGGAGAGCCAGCTGGATCATCACACAGGCCAGCGTCTGCCGCTGTGTCACCTTTCATTTGAATCGCCGGTTGCCCACCGCCTATTTGATCGTCTCTCACCTATGATAGGCAGCACGTCCCAGCACTGGACAAGTGTGCTGTCTGTCAAAGGAGCCATACCTGGAGGCGGGATTTAGTGATGGCAGGCACAATTCAATTAAAGCTAACACAGCAGGAGACGTCGGCCTGACACCCGCCAGTGTGTGGCACCCGGGCGGACTGCCCCCCCCCCCTTCCGCAGCACCCACCCTGGTCACCCTAGAGACTCTGGGCCTGTAGGCCCCAGGTTCAAGGCTATAGCCCCAGAAGGCACCCCCTATCGACACCACTGGTGCCTCCTCATCAGTGCCAGCTCATCAGTGCCCATCCATGCAGCCTCATCAGCGCACATGAGTGAAGAATAAAAATTACTTATTTACAACATTTTATAACCGAAACTAAGAAAACCCCCTTTGTTTTTTGTTTTGTTTTTTTTCAGGCTTTTTTCATTTGTTTAGCAAAAAATAAAAAAACACAGTGGTGAATAAATATGACCAAAAGAAAATTTGTGTGAAAAAAATGATAAATATTTTGTATGGGTACAGCGTAGCATGACTGCGCAAATGTCATTCATAGTGTGACAGTGCTGAAGGTTGAAAATTGGCCTGGGCAGGAAGGGGGTAAAAGTTCCTGGTATTGACGTGGTTAAAGTATAACTGCAAACATTTTTTTTTTTTTTAAGTTTTGGATGGAGTGGAGAGGGATTAGAACCCCTGTCAGTTTTTAGAATTGTCTGTGCCTCTGTTCAGGAAATGTAAAAGAAAACCTCACATTTTGGGTTGTCCCCAGATAAGTAGTAGAGGGTAAATCTTCCAATGGGGACACTAGTTCTGGTAACCTGGGGGTCCCCAAGAAATGTCCTTAATTTTAAGGAATTTCCTTTCACTTCCTGTTTGGCTATGGGACAGGAAGTGAAGGGAAATCTCTGCAATGGGACACAAATGGAAAAAAAAAAAACACTGACGGGTTATAACCCTCACTTACTATCCACAATGAAGAAAAAACGTTTTGCCAATAGTTCTACATTGAGAGTCTAACGGAATAGCAGGGGGATCCTGACCTTACTGGGGCAAGCACATCATCGGTTTCTAGGTCGCTTGCTGTCCAGGTCACCACAATGCAGCGGGGGGGGGGTTGGGGACCCCTACACTAGAGAGAAATAAAATGGAAAGGCACTGCCTGAGGGTATTGAATAAAGTGGCAAACTCCAGCAAGGAGGTACAACCAGTACAGATTCCCCCTAATATACATCTGTCCTCCACCAGTACTACTCCCCCCCCAGTACAGATCCCCCCCTTCAGCAGTACAGCTCCCCCTGAGTACAGCCCCCCTACCAGTACAGCTTGCCCCCAGGATAGATCCACCACTGGTACGGATCTCCCCAGTACAGATTCCCTTCCACCCCCCTACTGTCACCAGTGCAGCTCCCCCAGTACAGATCCCCCCAGTACAGATCCATCCCCTCCCCAGATGTACAGCTTCCCCTAAGTACAGCTCGCCCCACCACACATCTCCTACTAGTACAGATCCCCCACCAGTACAGCTCGCCGCAGGACACATCTCCAACTAGTACAGATCCCCCCACCAGTACAGCTCACCCCACCACACATCTCCTACTAGTACAGCTCCTCTCACCAGTACAGCTCCCCCCAAGACACATCTCCTACTAGTACAGCTCACCCCACCACACATCTCCTACTAGTACAGATCCCTCCACCAGTACAGCTCCCCCCAAGACACATCTCCTACTAGTACAGATCCCCCCACCAGTACAGCTCCCCCCAAGACACATCTCCTACTAGTACAGCTCACCCCACCACACATCTCCTACTAGTACAGATCCCTCCACCAGTACAGCTCCCCCCAGGACACATCTCCTACTAGTACAGATCCCCCCACCAGTACAGCTCCCCCCATGACACATCTCCTACTAGTACAGATCCCTCCACCAGTACAGCTCACCCCAGGACACATCTCCTACTAGTACAGATCCCTCCACCAGTACAGCTCCCCCCATGACACATCTCCTACTAGTACAGATCCCCCCACCAGTACAGCTCCCCCCAGGACACATCTCCTACTAGTACAGATCCCTCCACCAGTACAGCTCCCCCCAGGACACATCTCCTACTAGTACAGATCCCCCACCAGTACAGCTCCCCCCATGACACATCTCCTACTAGTACAGATCCCCCCACCAGTACAGCTCCCCCCAGGACACATCTCCTACTAGTACAGATCCCCCCACCAGTACAGCTCCCCCCAGGACACATCTCCTACTAGTACAGATCCCTCCACCAGTACAGCTCCCCCCAGGACACATCTCCTACTAGTACAGATCCCCCCACCAGTACAGCTCCCCCCAGGACACATCTCCTACTAGTACAGATCCCCCCACCAGTACAGCTCCCCCCAGGACACATCTCCTACTAGTACAGATCCCCCCCACCAGTACAGCTCCCCCCAGGACACATCTCCCACTAATACAGATCCCCCCACCAGTACAGCTCCCACATCTCCTACTAGTACAGATCCCCCCACCAGTACAGCTCCCCCCAGGACACATCTCCTACTAGTACAGATCCCCCCACCAGTACAGCTCCCCCCAGGACACATCTCCTACTAGTACAGATCCCCCCACCAGTACAGCTCCCCCCAGGACACATCTCCCACTAATACAGATCCCCCACCAGTGCAGCTCACCTCACCACACATCTCCTACTAGTACAGATCCCCCCACCAGTACAGCTCGCCCCAGGACACATCTCCTACTAGTACAGATCCCCCCACCAGTACAGCTCCCCCCAGGACACATCTCCTACTAGTACAGATCCCCCCACCAGTACAGCTCCCCCCAGGACACATCTCCTACTAGTACAGATCCCCCCACCAGTACAGCTCACCCCAGAACACATCTCCTACTAGTACAGATCCCCCCACCAGTACAGCTCGCCTCAGGACACATCTCCTACTAGTACAGATCCCCCCACCAGTACAGCTCGCCCGAGGACACATCTCCTACTAGTACAGATCCCCCCACCAGTACAGCTCGCCCCAGGACACATCTCCTACTAGTACAGATCCCCCCACCAGTACAGCTCGCCCCAGGACACATCTCCTATTAGTACAGATCCCCCACCAGTACAGCTCACCCCAGAACACATCTCCTACTAGTACAGATCCCCCCACCAGTACAGCTCGCCCCAGGACACATCTCCTACTAGTACAGATCCCCCACCAGTACAGCTCACCCCAGGACACATCTCCTACTAGTACAGATCCCCCCACCAGTACAGCTCGCCTCAGGACACATCTCCTACTAGTACAGATCCCCCCACCGGTACAGCTCGCCCCAGGACACATCTCCTACTAGTACAGATCCCCCACCAGTACAGCTCACCCCAGAACACATCTCCTACTAGTACAGATCCCCCACCAGTACAGCTCACCCCAGAACACATCTCCTACTAGTACAGATCCCCCCACCAGTACAGCTCGCCCCAGGACACATCTCCTCCTAGTACAGATCCCCCACTATTACAGCTCGCCCCAGGACACATCTGCTAGTACAGATCCCCCACTATTACAGCTCGCCCCAGGGCACATCTCCTACTAGTACAGATCCCCCACCAGTACAGCTCGCCCCAGGACACATCTCCCACTAGTACAGCTCGCCCCAGGACACATCTCCTACTAGTACAGCTCCCCCCACCAGTACAGCTCGCCCCAGGAGGAATATTTACCCATCATTGGTGTCAGTGGGAGTAATAGGGGTTGATTTACTAAAGGCAAATAGACAGTTGGTCCCGAGCTTAGTAAATGTGCAGAAGCTCTGCTGACGTCCATCATCCAATCATGTGCAAGAAAAAATTGAGTTTTTCTAAATTTTCCTTGCATGTAATTGGGTATTCTTTGCAAAGCAAAGCTTTACCTCATTTACTAATCTCTGGAGCAACTACACTTTGCAAAGTACACAGTCTTTTTGACTTCAGTAAATCCACCCCATAGTGTCCAATCATTGGTGTCAGTGGAAGGAGTGGTGCCCCAAGTGCGAGATAAATGCAAGAAAATGACAGTATTCGGCCTGCAGGCCGCAGTTTTGGAGACTCCTGCTTTAAAACAATGTCAATGGTTCAGTAAGTACGGCAGCTATTTTATCTAAGGGAAATTTCCCAACACATGACCTGTTGTGGGTACTTAAGGACCGAGGTTGGGAACCACTGTAATAAAGCATTCCAATGTCCCTTCTTCGATGTCACAGAAGAATGATATCATCACTTTTTTTTTTTAATGGTGGCGACTTTGCATACCTTGGATTAAATGCAGCTTCTTCTAGGTGCCTATGGAGAAGATTGTCAGAGGACCTACCATCAGCCACCTTTCAGTGTTACCGGCCTCACACCGTATGGACGCCTCTCTGACTCCACCACCAGTGCATGAAAAAGATGTACAAAAAGGTGAGATCTCCCGCTAAAGACAATACAAAGACTATGCTGGAGGATAATGACTTGTACCCAACACCTGTTTTCCCCCGTGGCCCATGACAGCATAATATATATTACACGCAATGTATGTTACCATGATGAGGTCAGGCCTTGTTTATGTCCCCTAAGGGGTGATTAATAGTGTTATTATTATTATTTTTTTTTGGTTCTATTTTTGGGTTTTAATGTTCAGGCGGAAATGTTCCTGTTAAAAGAAATGCATCATTGTTTAACAATTCTATACATTTTCTAATATCTGAAACTCGAGATTTGTTTTTTTCAGTTTCTATCATTTTTATTGGTCTTAGAAAGAGAAAATAACAACGATCAGGCCCACAGAGGGGCTTGGACATCTGGGGCAAGACCGGTCACATACTTAGTCAACCAAGAAAAATTCCCCCTAAATGGGTGGGATTTTGAATGACCACTTTGTACATTTTGTGAACCTTTGTCTGGTGTTGGTGGTCATTCAAAATCCCACCCATTTAGTGGGATTTTATCTTTCGTAGAGTCTAAGCCCCTGTACACACGGTCGGAGATTTCGACAACCAAATCCGTCGGATTTTGTCCGTCGGATTTTGTCCGAAACTGTTGCATACACACGGTCGGACAAAGTTGTCGAAAAATCTGATCTTTCAGAACGTGATGACATAATTTCGTTACAATGGGACTACATTCAGGCTAGTAGCCAATAGCTTTGATGTAGGAATTTGACCTGAACATGCGTGGCACTTTGTCCGATCGGAATTCTCTACACATGATCGGAGTATGTCCTATCGGCCCAGTTGGTCGGGAAATATTTCCAACAAGTTGGAAAATTGGGTCCGACGGATATTCCGATGGAATCAGTCCGATGCATACCACACACAGTCGGATTATCCAACAACACGGTCCGATAGGACACATTCCGACGGATTCTCCGACCGTGTGTACAAGGGCTAATAGGGATGGGACCACCTCACCAAAATTTGACCCATTGGTAATTCCTTTCCTTGTCTATACTTAGTCAACCGGGACCTATGCAGCGGATAAAATAAGTATTGAACACGTCACCATTTTTCTAGGTAAATCTATTGGTAAAGATGAGATTGACGAGGTTTTCACCACGTGTTGGTAACAACCCGTCCAATCCATACATAGAAAGACACCCAAACGAATACGCTCGAAAATGAAGTTCTGTGTAATAAAACGGAAGGACACAGGGAAAAAGTACTGAACCCGCTAAACTGAAATGTATTTAAATCATTGGTACAAAATCCGTTTTTGGTAATGGCGGCTTTAACCGCTTCAGCCCCGGAAGGATTTTACCCCCTTCCTGACCAGAGCACTTTTTGCGATTCGGCACTGCGTCGTTTTTAACTGACAATGTCAATTTTGTTTGGGTGCCACGTCACACGATCACACAAACAAAATTGACATCCTTTTTTTCCCCACAAATAGAGCTTTCTTTTGGTGGTATTTGATCACCTGTGCCGTTTTTATTTTTTGCGCTATAAACAAAAAAAGAACAATAATTTTGAAAAAAAAAAGCAATATTTTTAACTTTTTGCAATAATAAATATCCCCCAAAAATATATAAATTTTTTTTTTCTTTTCTCAGTTTAGGCCGATACGTATTCCTCTACATTTTTGGGAAAAACCCCCCACAATAAGCATATTTTGATTGGTTTGCACAAAAGTTATAACATCTACAAAATAGGGGATAGTTTTATAGCATTTTTATTTTTTTATTTGTAATGGCAGTGATGTGCGATTTTTATCGTGACTGCGACATTATGGCAGGCACATCCGACACTTTTGACACTATTTTGGGACCATTGTCATTTATACAGCAATCAGTGCTATAAAAATTCACTGATTACTGTGTAAATGACACTGACAGGGAAGGGGTTAAACACTAAGGGGCGATCAAGGGGTTAAGTGTGTTCTAGGGAGTGTTTCTAACTGTGTGGGGGGGGTGGGCTACCACTGACATGACAGCGATCGCTACTCCTGATGACAGGGAGCGGTGATCTCTGTCATGTCACTAGGCAGAACGGGGAAATGCCTTGTTTACATAGGCATCTCCCCATTCTGCAGCTCCGTGAAGATGATCACCGGGACACTGGCAGACATCGAGTCCACAGGGTCCGCGGTCACGCTGTACACAGTGGGCGTGCACTTCCACTAGCCCTGCCAATTAAAGAGGATGCACAGGTACGCCCATTTGCCCACCGCTGCCATTGTGCCGATGTATATCGGCGTGCGGTGGTTAAGATGCCTCCTGTATGTAGAAACTAGCCGAATGTGTTCATCAGGTTCAAATCTTGAAGGCTCCGTGGGCCTCTTCTATGAACTCTGATCTTTAGTTCTTTCCAAAGATTTCCTATTGGATTCAAGTCAGGTGATTGGCTGAGCCATTCTAGCAGATTTATTTTCTTTCTTTGAAATGTATTGAGTGTTTCCTTGGCTTTGTGTTTGGGATGATTGTCTTGCTGAGATGTCGGCCCTCGTTTCATCTTCATCATCCTGGAAGATGGCAGCAGATTTTCATCAAGAATGTCTTGGTACGTTTTTCCATTCATCCATCCTTCAATGATATGAAGTTTGCCAGTACCACCCGCCCCACACCATGATGTTCTCACCTCCAAACCTCACTGTTGGTATGGGGGGTGTTTTTGGGGGGATGTGCCATGTGACCTCCAAACATGGTGTGTATTATGGCAACCAAAGAGTTCAATTTTGGTCTCCTCTGACCAGACTATATCCTCCCCGTATTTCACAGGCTTGTCTAAATGTTGTGCAGCAAACTTTAAATGAGCTTCAACATGCTTTTTCTTCAGCAATGGCGTCTTGCGTGGAGCGTGTATACAGGCCATGGCGGGTAAGAGCATTACTTATTGTTTTCTTTGAAACAATTGTTCCTGCCAATTCCAGGTCCTTCTGAAGCTCTCCACAAATGGTCCTTGGTTCTTGGACAATTCTTCTGATAATTCTTTTCAATCATCTGTCAGAAATCTTGCGAGGAGCACCTGGTCATGGCCGGTTTGTGATGAAATGATCTTCTTTCCGTTTTCACATTATGGCCCCAACAGTGCTCACTGGATCGTTCAGAAGTTTAGAAATCCTTTTGTAACCAATGCCATCAGTATGTTTTTCAACAATAAGGTTGTGAAGGTCTTGGGAGAGCTCTTTGCTTTTACCCATCATGAAATGTTTCTTGTGTGACACCTTGGTAATGAGACACCTTTTTATAGGCCATCAGTTGAGACTGAACCAGCTGATATTAATTAGCACTGACAAGGGGCAGGATTGCTTTCTAATTACTGATAGATTTCAGCTGGTGTCTTGGCTTTCCATGCCTTTTTGCACCTCCCTTTCTTCAGGTGTTCAATACGTTTTCCCTGTGCCATTCCATTTTATTACACAGAACTTAATTTCTGAGTTTATTTTTATTTGTATATATATATTTGTATGTATGGATTGCATGGTTTGTCACCGACATATGGGGAAATTTTGTGTCAATAACATCTTTAGAAATATACTAAAGAGTGTAGTCTGAGTGGCTCTATGATGTCATGTACCTGATTCCAGTAAACGAAAATGTAGATATAAAGGAGTGGGATTGTAACGGTACTGTCAACTGGATCACAACATAGTAAATAAAAATATAATTTATTTTTATTAATGCAAAAAACATAAAGCAAACAACAATATAGAGACATGATTAAAATCGGTAGTGGAGCATATACAATACAATGGGTTGCTGGAGGCCCAAAGAAGAAGGAAAAAGTGCTCACAGGTGAGTATTGATTTCCAACATGTTTCGCCAGTGATAGCTTCCTCGGGGGAGACAGGGGCAAAAGATCAAGAAAAGCCCCAGCTAGTAGATGATAAGGGGAAGACCATGCACAGTCGCAGGGAGTAAATAAAGACCCAGCTGAAGAAGTAAATAATAAAAAATAGATAAATATACATATAGTCTAACCACAAACAAACAAATGTAAGTCCGATTCGTAAAACTCTAATAAAAACCTTTAGAAATATATTTACCTAGAAAAATAGTGACGTGTTCAATACTTTTTTACCCGCTGTATAAACGAAATAGAGGTGGGCCCTATAAGGACAGGGATGTTGAGGGGGAGAAAAGGGAGAGGGGATGAGCAACAAAGGAAGAAGAGGTGGGTGGGTGGGAAAATAAAGACAAACCGAGAGGATAAGTGGGGTAAAGGAGGTACACTAAATGCCCCATGGACTTTCCACCTGGTGATTCTTAAGTTTCAGTAAGTCTGATATTTTTCACCTTTCCTGACCAGGCTGTCCAGCAAAAGTGGCAATTAGAGGGTACACTTACCTCAACCACAGGCGGCTTCCCCAGCTCTCCTTCGCAGGCATCTCCTTCCCCAGCTCTCCTCCAGGGGCATCTCCTTCCCCAGCTCTTCTCCACGGGCATGTCCTTCCCCAGCTCTCCTCCACGGGCATCTCCTTCCCCAGCTCTCCTCCACGGGCATCTCCTTCCCCAGCTCTCCTCCACGGGCATCTCCTTCCCCAGCTCTCCTCCATGGGCATCTCCTTCCTCAGCTCTCCTCCACGGGCATCTCCTTCCTCAGCTCTCCTCCGTGGGCATCTCCTTCCCCAGCTCTCCTCCACGGGCATCTCCTTCCCCAGCTCTCCTCCACAGGCATCTCCTTCCCCAGCTCTCCTCCACAGGCATCTCCTTCCCCAGCTCTCCTCCACAGGCATCTCCTTCCCCAACTCTCCTCCACGGGCATCTCCTTCCCCAGCTCTCCTCCACAGGCATCTCCTTCCCCAGCTCTCCTCCACAGGCATCTCCTTCCCCAACTCTCCTCCGTGGGCATCTCCTTCCCCAGCTCTCCTCCACAGGCATCTCCTTCCCCAACTCTCCTCCGTGGGCATCTCCTTCCCCAGCTCTCCTCCGTGGGCATCTCCTTCCCCAGCTCTCCTCCGTGGGCACCTCCTTCCCAAGCTCTCCTCCACGGGCATCTCCTTTCCCACCTCTCCTCCACGGGCATCTCCTTCCCCAGCTCTCCTCCAAGGGCATCTCCTTCCCCTGCATTGTCTCCTCCCTCCTCCTCGGCGGCCAATCGGGACGCTTCTCCTTTCGGTCAATCGAGAAACCCGCGTTTCCTGAATGGCGGAGAGGCGATTTAGTGTTAGAATAGCGAATATTTATTCGCTATTCTAACACACCTGGGTGGGCTATGAGCGCCATGCTCTGCGTCCAGAGCCCACGCTATTTTTTGCCTATTAGAGCCTCTGGCTCTAATCAGGTGCTTTAAAAAAAAACTGCTGTATTTCATGCGCCCGGTGATGGAAAGGGGAGGCCGCGCCCATGCGCATTTAATGGATGGGCCGCCCCTGACTGAAGCATAGTAAATTGTCTGTGAATGAACATGGAGCCTCAGAGCACTTCCCATTAATTTGCTGTCCAGTGCAGCTGAGGCTGCAGAGAAAGGGACTGGGGAAACTCTGTCCTCAGTCCCTTTCTGTTGCAAATGTGAGACATCAGAGGTCTGTTTAGACCCACTAACATTTCACCAAAGCACACGCGGCGCACCACATGGAGTCCCAGACCGACCCTCCCATCCCTGACGGAGCTATACAGGCCGGCTCGGCGGCCTTTTGATGCCCTAATGCTGGCCATAACTACCTGCCAGGCTACGCTCACAACCAAGATAGACCATGTACAAACTGAAACTGCCCTTATTAGAAGAGACATGGACAAGTTCTGGGACCGCGTGGCGGAGGTGGAACGGAGGGTTTCTGAGACAGAGGACACCCAAAGGGATCATCATGCTGACATCCAAGCCCCGAAATTGAAAGTGAAACACCTGCAAAACAGAGCTGAGGACGCCGAGAACCGGAACAGGCGTAATAACCTGAGGGTGCTCGGCCTCCCTTAGGATGCAAAGGTGGGTGACCCGGTCGCATTAATGGAGGGGCTGTTACCATCCTTACTACCCAGGGCGAAATTCTCCCCGCACTTTCCATTGAAAGGGCCCATCATATGCCGGCGACTAGGGGTCCCCATGGTGCCCCACTCCGCACCTTCATATTCAAATTGCTGCACTACAGAGACCGGGACAAGGTACTGCGGGCGGCACGACTACAAGGCGAACTAAAGTTTGAAAATGCAAAAATCCTCATATTCCTGGACTACTCGGTGGAGGCCCAGCACCAACGTAAGTCGTTCCATCATGTGCGGGGCCTGCTGCGCCAGAAGGGAGTGAAGTATAGCATGCTCTTCCCGGCCAGGCTAAGGGTACAGGATGGTGAGAGGATACAGTTCTTCACCTCACCCAGGGAGGCTTTGACATGGGCCAAAACACTCCCCAACTGAGCCCCCTATGATAAGCTGTTCCCTGGTACAATAACTTGGTATCCGTATGGGTTGCTGCTACAGCCCATTCTCCTGACGAACACTGGAGCAGTTTTGCTCACTTTTGAAGAACTGGAGGGTGATAGACTAGGAGATGCATGAATTAATCCCCCTGGGGATAATGGGGGTTCCCTCGTGTCTTTCTTCCCTCCTTGCACAATGTGGCCGGGGGCTCCCGGGCAGGGAGGATCTTGTGGGGGACTGATGGCCGTTTCTCTCTAGCCTCTGGCTGAGTTTGAGATGTTGGTTTGAGTCAGTGACCAGGAGTGATTCTTAATCACCAGCTCCTCTGCCTGCGCCCATAGGCAGGTTAGAACACTCAGCTGAACTAAGACTTCTGCACCTATTGACTCGGAACCATATTACTCCTCTGTGCTAATGCTGGTCTGGCAGCACGGCGACCCACACGTTTCGCTGCCAAGGCGATACATGATAGGGACATGGGTGATCCCTCCAGGTGCTACATGATGCAGCTTCTCCTGAATAGTACACGAGGGGGAGTCCCGTCTGTACCCTCACAAGGTTGGGTTGCAAACTCTCCTCCAGGCCACTGCCATCCTCTTGGGGCTCAGTGGGGGGGTGCAGTGGTGGCCGTGGGTGCTCATTCTCCCCCTGTTCCCCCCTCCACATCTCCCTTAGTGCTCTCCCGGTTGGTTATGTGGGACTGCTGTTGCGGTCCCTATGTTACTGTTACTGTTTATGTCACATTCATTGTATTTGACAGTACTACTGGTTATTACCCTGGCTGCTATTGCATGCTTGCTAATTTCTTCGGGATGCCCATCCGAGTCCAGTTGTCCAGGTGGGGGAGGTCTCGTCTACATGCTTAATCCTACATTGTTTCTAAGAGCCATTGATGTCTTCCCTTAAGATTATCTCCTGGAACACGCGGGGCCTAAACTCCCCCATCAAGCGTTCTTTAGTATTCCAATTTGTAAAATCTTACCACCCGCACATATGCGTGTTCCAGGAGACCCACCTGGTGGGAAAAAAGACCTTTAGCCTCAAAAAACTGTGGGTAGGCTATCACTATCACTCAACCCACTCTACATTTGCGAGAGGGGTGAGCATTTTGATTTTAAAGATGCTTCCCTTCAAACTCCTTGACATGGCCCTGGACTTGGAGGGTAAATTTGTGGTGATATATGCTCTGATTCATAACATGCCATGGGTGATTGTGGGCCTGTACCTCCCACCGCCGGCCTCCCTTCAGATGCTAAACCAAATTACGGCCAATATAGCTGAGTTCTCCACTGAAAACGTACTGCTGATTGGGGACTTTAACCTGGTCCCGGATGCGGGACTGGACAGGCTACTGGCAACTGATGAAACCCGCCAGGGACTTGCGGAGTGGGCTGACACGTACGGACTGACTGATATCTGGAGATGGAAACATCCCCAGGACAGGGAATACACATGCCACTCAGCCTCCCACGACCACGCCCCGCTCCTCTTTCGATAGCCCCATCGGACAGACTTGTCCAGATATTGGGTCTCGGATGCGGGTGTGGAACCGAGATACAGGAACAAGCTAGAAACATATTGGAGGGTGAATACCAACTCGGCTTCGGCCTCCTCGGTCTGGGACACCTTTAAGGCGTATTCCAGGGGACAGTATCAGACCATTATAGCAGAGATCCACAGGGATCATAGAAGAGAACTCACAGACCTCAAGGCTGAGGCGAAGAGTCATGAGGCCTTATATGTCAGGACCCCAGACCCACAGATTTATGCCCGATTGCAGTCCATATTGCGAGAGGTTCTTCTGCTGAGGACATCTCTGAAGCAGAAGAAACGACTTCATTAAACCCAGAGGATATTTGAGCAAGGAGAGAAAACGGGACACTTGCTGGCCTGGCTCTCCAAGAAACAATCTGCGGGAATGACAATAGCACAGATTCAGGGGGGAGATGGCTCCCCCCTTACCACTCCGGAGGAAATTAATCGAATTCGCTGACTACTACCAAACATTATACCGATCCCGGGCTGAGTATGACACTGAGGAACTAGCAACTTACCTGGAGGATGTTGATACTCCCGTCCTCACCCCAACTGTTTGCTAACAGACCAGATGCCCCTATAAAAATTGAGGAAATCCAAATGGCTCTGCAAAATGATGCAAACTGGCAAGACACCGGGACCGGATGGTTTCCTGGTGGAATTTTACAAAACCTATGCATAGCAGTTGGCCCCAAGCTTTCAAGCCCTTCTAGCTGGGTCCATTGAGGAGGGCCGCCTCCCTGACTCCATGCACGAGGCGGTTAATAGTAGTTATTCACAAACCCGGAAAGGACCCAACCCTATGCTGCTCCTATCGACCCATCTCCCTCCTTAACTTTGACACAAAAATCCTATCAAAAATACTGGTCAATAGACTAAATACGTTAATCGCGGCTCTGATACACCCCGATCAGACGGGGTTCATGCCCGGAAGAGGGACGGACATAAACATCCATCGACTTCACACCTATATTGTGATTGCCTCGGCCGGTGGTCCGGGGGTGGTGGCCTCACTCGACGCCGAGGAGGCCTTTGACTCGGTCGAGTGGGGCTACCTTTGGTCGACCCTTTCCAAATTTGGGTTCAGGCCTAAGTTCCTAACTTGGCTCCAGCTGATTTATGCACAACCCCGAGCCCGAGTCTGCACCAATGGGGTCCTTTCGGGGCCGTTTAAGCTGGGAAGGGGAACGAGGCAGGGTTGCCCCCTTTCCCCAGCCTTGTTTGCCCTAGCCCTCGAGCCCCTTGCTATCCTCCTTAGAGCGGGCGTGTCAGTTAGAGGGATACGGGTGGGCACAGTGGAAGAGAAACTCTCCCTTTATGCCGATGACTTACTCCTGTATCTAGCTGATGCCACAGACTCCCTACGAGCTGCTTTAGCTGTGTTCGATAAGTTTGGTAGATTTTCAGACATCCGAATAAACTGGAATAAGTCAGTCCTTTTTCCCCTCTCCCAGTTGGTGCCTCAGCTGGATACGGGTACTCCCTTAAAGTGGGTGGAAGAATTCACCTATCTGGGGGTGAGAGTAGGGAACGAGCTTTCAGGCTACCCGGATAAAAATGTATACCCATTACTGACCCAATACCAACAAAAATGCTCCACCTGGAGATCTCTTCCCCTGACCCTGGTGGGAAGAGGGAACCTTTTAAAGATGATCTACCTACTGAAATTTCTGTACTACTTTAGGCACACCCCGACCCGCATTCCCAAATCCTTTTTTCACAAGCTCGAAAGCATAGCGACCTCCTTTATCTGGGCAGGGAAACCCCCTAGGGTGGCAAGAGACACACTATATCTTCCACTATCTGAGGGAGGACTGCCATTGCCCAATTTCCTGATGTATTATTGGGCGGCAGTCCTGGTGACGGTGAGTTGATGGTTCTCGCAGCCTCGGCAAAACCCAGCTGTTACCCTCGAGGTGGCCCTCCTGGGATCATACGCCGCACTGTCCAATTTACCATATAGAGGGGCCAGGGCCAATCCTGCGGTGACAGGCCCTATGAAGGCAACCATTCAGGTTTGGCGAGCCTCCAGGGCAGCCCTATTGAAACAATCACACATCTCACCTCACACCCCTCTCTGGGCCAATCCCATGCTCCCTCATCTATCCACCATCCCAGATCTGGCAAGTTGGGCCAAAAGGGGTATCGTGACATTAAAACAGGTTATCCCACGCGGGGTCATAGCCCCATTCCGAGATTTGCAACAAACACACAATCTACCAAGACATTTCCTTTTCAGATACTGGCAACTGCAACACGCCCTTAAAGCCCAATTCCCGTCCCAAATCACGCTTGAGCCAGATCCAATAGAGCACCTCCTGATCTCCGGGATGCTAGAAAACCCTCTTTCCTCCCTATACCTCCACTTAACGGGAGCTCATGAAGTTAAAAACAAAAAATTCATGGCTAAATGGCAGACAGATATTCCCTCTCTGGGAGAGGAGGAATGGGAGGAGTGTGTAGCTACATTTATCCCATCTATGATTGCAGCTAAGGATAGATTTGTACAATTAAAATTCATACATAGGGCATATTACACACCGCAAAGATTGGCAGGCATCTACCCTGGTCTTAGTCCCAACTGTACTAGATGCGAGGTAGGAATGGGAACTTTCTTTCACATGGTCTGGTCCTGTCCCAAATTGCTCCCGTTCTGGACTGCGGTGGCGGACACCCTGGGCATGGTAGGTGGTGTCACAATACCGTTAGATCCCCAAACTCTGCTACTGAGTCACCTAGAAGACATCGAAGGAGATTGTTATGTTAAGCTATGTCTCACCTACTCACTATTCTATGCTAGAAGGGAAATACTCCTCAAGTGGAAGCAAATCGATAAATAGTGTGTTGCCATTATACCGCATTACATATGAGAGCAGAAATTGTCCTCAGAAATATCATAAAGTATGGTCAAATTGGGTCGACGCGTGCGGCTGACCCATCGCAGGGGGTGACACCCTGGGTGGACGCTAATGCCAAAGACCTATCTGGTTCCAGGGGAAGGACCGACTTAACTCCCTCCCCCTGGAGCCAGGGGCAGTTCCCTGTGTAAAAAGTGGACCAGAGGGGGGCCTTTCTTCCCGTCCCCCCCCCCATGCCCCTATGGCAGAGGGGGCGTGTTCTGCTCCTCGTAGGTTGGCACACCCCAGACTCTTCCACTTACTTATACTTGTCCTATGACCACCCCGAGGTAATTCTTGACATATACTAGTAACCTAGAGTTGTGTACAGCCCCCATCCTGGGGAAAATTAAAAGGTTGAAGAGAGTGATATCCCCTGCACATGCAATATTGATGTTATGTAATTAATTACCCGATGTCAGCTCCTTTGTAACATACATGTATGTTTGTACTGTCTTGTTTGTTGTAAGAAAAATAAAAAACTTTTCTGTTAACAAAAAAAAAAAAAAAAAGAGAGAGGGGCCTTGTCAGGTAGGCTGCATGGGGCCCCGTGATTTCTAACAGCAGCCCCACTTGCTCCTCCCCATTCTTTCCATTGTTACTAAGAGGAATTTCACTTTAATTATCATACACGATTTACACTTTAATAAACTTTACACTTTAATAAAATATATCAAAGATTTATAAGTATTTTTTGCTTTCACTGTATATAATATGTCTAAGTTTTGCAACATACAGAACCTCATTTGTGTATGAATATAAAATCGGCCATATTTTGTCCTTTTAGGAATCCTCAGTCTACTGCAAAGAGGTCTCATTCCTCCTGCTGCTCGGCTCACCTTGGTTCCTCCCGCCATCCAGCCTCAGACTCTGGCCCTGCGTAGTGCTCAGTCTCGTTGGGCGGCCTCTAATTCACAAGGTAATTGTGCTGAAGGTTTTATTTTTATATTATTGTACATGGTATGGTGTGTTTTGGTCTTTGAAGAGTTTGATCTTTATAGCTCATATCTGCTATCTATAGATATCGAAAGCTGTAAAAAGTTCCCACTTCAGCCTTGGAACCAATAACTGAACAGTGAATAAACCGCCACCTCCTGAGAAGAAGACCACCATCAAAGAGAATCAGTTGAGCTCTTTCCAAGACAGGGGGATCAAACAAGAAAGATCAAACAAGTTGGTTGTCATATGGTTCTCCAGAACACCAGAACATCCATGGACATGGAGAACCATACCAACTCTACAAACTCCAGGCCATTCCCCCTATACAACCGTAGTTGACATAAGAGAAAACATATGTACCGAATAGTGTAAAACCCTTTAAAACGTTTATTAAATCTTAAAATGTCACTCACATTGTTAAAAAATAATTGCACAATGGATAACAAACTTGCTGGCTAGCTAAGATGGCGTTTTCCACCACTTCCGGTATGTGGTGACACAAGCTCGTTGCTCATTTAAAAAACGTTTTGAAGGGTTTCAAACTATTCGGTTCGTATGTTTTCTCTTATTCCAACTACTAATGTATCGGAGGAATGGTCTGGAGTTCATAGAGTGCCACTCATGTCCATGGATGTTCTAAAGAACCATATGACAACCAGCTTGTTTGACTTTTCTTTCATTAGAAGGTCCCTGTGTTCTGGTAGGCGCCCATCTGATTCTCTTTGGTGGTGGTCTTCTTCTCAGGAGGTTTCAAGGGAGAGGTAGACCCTTTTACACGTTGCAAGTTTTTTTTTATGTTTTTCATTGAAGCACTATAAAGTGCATCTGGAAAGTATTCACGGCACTTCACTTTTTCCACATTTTGTTATGTTACAGCCTTATTCCCAAATGGATTAAACTCATTATTTCCCTCAAAATTCTACAAACAATCCCTCATAATGACAACGTGAAAGAAGTTTGTTTAAAATCTTTGCAAATTTATTAAAAATAAAAAATGAAAAAAATCCCATGTACATAAGTATTCACAGCCTTTGCTCAATACTTTGTTGAAGCTCCTTTGGCACCAATTACAGCCTCAAGTCTTTTTGAGTATGATGCTACAAGCTTGGCACACCTATTTTTGGGTAGTTTCTCCCATTTTTCTTTGCAGGATCTGTGACGGAACCGATCCCACACTCCGATTGAGTGCTTCCGTCTATATACCGCTTCCTAAGTCCTGGAACACAAGTCCAATGGATCTGGCTATAGGAACCACCAAGAACTAGACGACACCAGTCTTGGAGGACATCAGGAATGATCTTTATTTGAGATCTCACACAAAATATATACAGTGGGGTGACTAAAACCTAACCTAATTAGCATGAGCTAATTATCTAAATCAACACTCAGACTAGTTGACTGAGGGATAAGACTTTTCGGCTCCTAGCTCACTAACAATTCAATTGCAGGTTAATTAGCACAAACAACAAAACAACAATAGGTGAAACACTCTTTAGAATCTGTGTTAAGCCAGACTAGACTTACTTACATTATACAAGACAATAGGTGGCTGGAGGTGATGATATTAGCATCTAAGAGTTTGTGTCCCAACATTGCTAACATGGCATTTACATATCCAGAGTCTGTGTGTCTTTGGGGGGGGGGCACGGACCTGAATCCAAATAACACCACCTCAGGGGTCCCCAGGCATACAGCTCACAAAGAACCACCGTTCCCCCAAATGCAAGGGCCCATAATCACAAGGCAAGAGGCTCGCATCCAGTCCCTTCCAAGAGCCTCGGTCCCAGCTAGGTCTGTCATAGGACCTCTCAAGCTCCATCTGGTTGGATGGGGAACTTCAGTGCACAGCCATTTTCAGATCTTTCCAAAGATGTACATTGCTGCATTCATCTTTACCTCGATCCTGACTAGTCTCCCAGTTCCTGCCGCTGAAAAACATCCCCATGGGATGATGCTGCCACCACCATGCTTCACTGTAGGGAATGGTATTGGTCAGTCGATAAGCTGTGCCTGGTTTCCTCCAGACATAATGCTTGCAAGTCAGGCCAAAGAGTTCAATCTTTCTTTCGTCAGACCAGAGAATTTTGTTTCTCATGGTCTGAAAGTCCTTCAGGTGCCTTTTGGTAAACTCCAGGTGGGCTGTCATGTGCCTTTTACTGAGGAGGGGCTTTCGTCTGGCCACTCTACCATAAAGTCCTGATTAGTGGAATGATTTAGAGATGTTTTTTCCTCTGGAAGGTTCTCCTCTCTCCACAGAGAAACACCAGAGATCTGTCATAGTGACCATCGGGTTCTTGGTCACCTCCCCGACTAAGGCCTTTCTTCCCCGATCGCTCAGTTTGGTCAGGCGGTCTGCTTTAGAAAGAGTCCTGGTGATTCCAAACTTCTTCCATTTACAGATGATGGAGGCCACTGTCCTCATTGGGACCTTCAGAAATCTTTCTGCACCCTTCCCCAGATCTGTGCCTCCATACAATCCTGTCTCGGAGGTCTACAGACAATTCCTTGGACTTCATGGCTTGGTTTGTGCTCTGACATGCACTGTTAACTGTGGGACCTTCTATAGATAGGTGTGTGCCTTTCCAAATCATGTCCAATCAATTGAATTTACCACAGGTGGCCTCCAATCAAGTTGTAGAAACATCTCAAGGATGATCAGTGGAAACAGGAGGAACCTGAGATCAATTTTGAGTGTCATGGCAAAGACTGTAAATACTTATGTACATGGGATTTTTTCATTTTTTTTTTTAAATAAATTTACAAAGATTTCAAACATACTTCTTTAACATTGTCATTATGGGGGATTGTTTGTAGTATTTTAAGAGAAAGAATTTAATCCATTTTGTAGTAAGGCTGCAACATAACAAAATGTGGAAAAAGTGAAGCGCTATGAATACTTTCCGGATGAACTGTATATTTTTTTAATCACTTTCACTTTAAGACTTTTTATTTATTTATCTATTAGCGCGGCACTTTATGTATAGATATCCAATTAACCATGATTAATATCTCATGGTGTGTCTGCAGCTTAATACTGTTAGTGCGTTACACGATTGCAGCTTTCTTTTATAGTTCTAAGTTTATTTCTTTTTAAGTTGCATTAAATTGGTAATTACAAATCAACATATCATCAGCTGGAATCCCTTCAATACCTTAGGGCATCATATGACGTCCTTAACTTTGTGTAGGGCTATATGAATGATGCCTGCAGTACAGGCATCATTCAAATATCATTCTTTCCAGCCGGTGATTCTGTGCACGATAAGAGCGATCATATCGGCAGTTCCGCCGCTTGATCATTTTTATAGGCGATGGGAGGGGACACCCCCCGCCGCCATCCGGTTCTTCTCCGGGCTCTCCCGTGCCATCGGGGGCCCAGAGAAAGAATTGGCCAGAGCCGATGGTCACCAGATGATCACCAGTCATCTCTATGACTGTCGGAGGGCCGGGTGCAACGTTATGACGTCACGCCTGGGTTCCCAGAAGTAAACAAAGCCGGGATCGTGGCTGTCAGCATGAAATCGGTGAATTTTTTTCCCCGATCTCATGCTTTCCAGCCTGGAGGAGAGATGTGGGGTCTTATTAAGACAGGTCTATTAAAGAGGACTTGTCATAATAGATTCCTATTACAAGGGATGTTTACATTCCTTGTAATAGGAATAAAAGTGATCAAAAAAAAAAATGTAAAAAAAGTGTAAAAATATAAAAAAATTAGTAAAATAAAAAAAATGTAAAACGCCCCTGTCCCCGGTAGCTCGCGTTCGGAAGCGAACACGCACGTAAGTCCTGCCCACATATGTAAACGCCGCTCAAATCACACATGTGGGGTATCGGCACGTGCGTTAGAGCGTGTGCAACAATTCTAGCACTAGACCTCCTCTGTAACTCTAAACTGGTAACCTGTAAAAATTTTCAGTGTCGCCTATGGAGATTTTTAAGGCATTTGAAAAATGATTGCGCAAATACCGCACAAGATAAAAATTTGCAATGACCGCCATTTTATTCCCTAGGGCAGGGATATGCGATTAGCGGACTTCCAGCTGTTTCAGAACTACAAGTCCCATGAGGCATAGAAAGACTCTGACAGCCACAAGCATGACACCCAGAGGCAGGGGCATGATGGGACTTGTAGTTTTACAACGGCTGGAGGCCCGCTACATGCATATCCCTGTCCTAGGGTGTCTGCTAAAAAAAGCATATGTAATCTTTTAGGTGTAATCTATGTAATCTATTAGGTTTTGAGGTTTTGAGTGATTTTCTAGCAAAAAAAATTATTATTTTTACATGTAGGAGAGAAGTGCCAAAATAGGCCCGATATGGAAGTGGTTAAAGGGCATCCCAGCTCATGCCATGTTGGTTCTATGCAGTTATTTTACCATCGTAATGCAACTGATGTAGGAGATGAATTCATAATGGAACAAAAATCGAAATTGAAGCGCCACACCACTGCTGAGAGGTCCAGATACAACTTTATTCCAATAAAAGTCAGGGGGACAATCCAAAAGGTAGCCAATGCATTGGGGGGGGGGGGGACAAGAGTGCCCCGTTTTCTCAGGACTTGATTGACAACAACAATAGACTTGTTAACTGGACCTATAATGGTATTTTTTTTCTATTGTGATTGCAAGCACAGCCCTTTGTCAGCAGCTGGTTTGGCAGCCATAACGGTTTCATAATGGAGACTAATTGTCCTGTTATCTGCAGCTTTGATGCCAGATTTCTTCATCTCATAGTATGAGATATCATCAAGCTGTTAAGTCACAAGCACTTGCCCATGACTGAAAGATTACATCATGATTAGTGAGGTGTTTCTGCTATTTAGCCAATGAGCTGCCATTATACAGTGAGAAAAAAAAGTATTTGAACCCCTGCTGATTTTCTACGTTTGCCCACTGCCGAAGAATTGATCAGTCTATAATTTTAATGGTTTATTTTAACAGTGAGAGACAGAATAACAACAACAAAAAAAACCCATAAAAAAGCATTTAACCACTTCCCGACCAGCGCACGACGATGTACGTCGACAGAATGGCACGGGCAGGCATATTGGCGTACAGGTACGTCCAATATTCAATGCCGCCCTGCGATAGGGAGCGCGCCGCCGGCGGCGCGCTCCCGCGCTGGTCGGGACCCCCGTGAGTCCGGTCGCGGGACCCGCGGACTCGATCGCCGCGGGCATCCCCGCGATCGTCTCACGGAGTGGCCGAATGGAGGAAATGCTGTGTAAACAACATTTCTCCATTCTGCCTAGCAACTAGTGACGCTGATCTCTGCTCCATGTGATTGGAGCAGAGATCAGTGTTCACTAAATGAAAGCCCAACCCCCCCACAGTTAGTAACACACCCCTAGGAACACTTAACCCCTACACTGCCACCCACTGGTTAACCCTTTCACTGCCAGTGTCATTTACACAGGAATCACTGCATTTATATAGCAGTGATTATTGTATAAATGACAATGGTCCCAAAAATGTCCGATAGGTCCCCCACAATGTCGCAGTCACAATAAAAATCGCTGATCGCCGCCATTACTAGTAAAAAAAAAATAATAAAAAATTATTAATAAAAATGCTATGAAACTATCCCTATTTTGTAAACGCTATAACTTTTGCGCAAACCAATCAATAATCGCTTATTCCGATTTTTTTTTTACCAAAAATATGTAGAAGAATACGTATCGGCCTAAACTGAGGGAAAAAAATGTTTTTATATATATTTTTGGGGGATATTTATTATAACAAAAAGTAAAAAATAATGCGTTTTTTTCAAAATTGTCGCTCTATTTTTGGTTATAGCGCAAAAAATAAAAACCGCAGGGGTGATCAAATACCACCAAAAGAAAGCTCTATTTGTGGGAAAAAAAGGACGTCAATTTTGTTTGGGAGCCACGTCGCACGACCGCGCAATTGTCAGTTAAAGCGACGCAGTGCCGAATCGCAAAAAGTGGTCTGGTCTTTGACCAGCAAATTGGTCCGATCTGCAAGTGGTTAAAAAAGTTATACATTTATTTACATTTTAATGAGTGAAATAAGTATTTGACCCCTTTGCAAAACATGACTTGGTGGCAAAACCCTTGTTGGCAATCACAGAGGTCAGACATTTCTTGTAGTTTGCACACATCTCAGGAGGGATTTTGTCCTCTTTGCAGATCTTCTCCAAGTCATTAAAGTTTCGAGGCTGACGTTTAATAACTCGAACCTTCAGCTCCCTCCACATATTTTCTATGGGATTAAGGTCTGGAGACTGGCTAGGTCACTCCAGGACCTTAATGTGCTTCTTCTTGAGCCACTCCTTTGTTGCCTTGGCCATGCGTTTTGGGTCATTGTCATGCTGGAATACCCATCCGTGACCCATTTTTAATGCCCTGGCTGGGGGAAGGAGGTTCTCACCTGAGATTTGATGGTTCATGGCCCCGTCCATTGTCCCTTTGATGCAGTGAAGTTGTTCTCTCCCCTTAGCAGAAAAACACCCCAAAGCATAATGTTTCCCCCTCCATGTATGACGGTGGGGATGTGTTCTTGGGGCCATAGGCAGCATTCCTCCTCCTCCAAACACGACGAGTTGAGTTGATGCCAAAGAGCTTGCTTTTGGTCTCATCTGTCCACAACACTTTCCCCCAGTTCTCCTCTGAATCATTCAGATGTCCATTAGCAAACTTCAGACGGGCCTGTACATGTACTTTCTTGAGCAGGAGGACCTTGCAGGCGCTGCAAGATTTCAGTCCTTCGCGGTGTAGTGTGTTACCAATTGTTTTCTTGGTTAGTGGTTCCAGTTGCCTTGAGATCATTGACAAAAAAACCAGTGTAGTTCTGGGCTGATTCCTCAGCATTCTCATAATCATTGAAACTCCACGAGGTGAGACCTTGCATGGAGCCCCAGACCGAGGACAGTTATTTGTTTCTTCCATTTGCAAATAATCACACCAACTGTTGTCACCCTCTCACCAAGCTGCTTGACGATGGTCTTGTAGCCCATTCCAGCCTTGTGTAGGTCTACAATCCCTGACATCCTTAGACAGCTCTTTGGTTTTGGCCATGGTGGAGAGATTGCAATCTGATTGCTTCTGTGGACAGGTGTCTTTTATATAGGTAACAAGCTGAGATTAGGAGCACTCCCTTTAAAGGAGAAGTCCAGGCTGAGCTCGTTTGGCTGGGCTTCTCCTAAGGGTCACAGCAGTGCAATTCGCTTTGCACTCCTGTGACCCATTTTCAGCAGAGAGCGGTCTGAAGTCCACTCTCTGCCGACGTCACCAGGATTAGTCCAGGCACCGCGTCACACCGACTTTGGAAGTCTGCATGCGCCAGGTGCCTGGACTGGCCGCTCCCTGCCCTTCCACAGCTCAGTGCTCCAATGATTGTGGAGGAGCAGAGCAGGGGAGCTGCCGACTGACAGGCGGCAGCTCTCTTCGCTCGGGGATTTGTGAGAACTGAGCTATCAGCGATGTTCGAAGGCTTGGTTCTCAGTGAAGAGGCGACAGGGGGACTGATGCAGCATCCACCTAGGTTAATATGACTGGGAAAAAAAACCCAAACCCATACTTCTCTTTTAAGAGAGCACTCCTAATCTCAGCTCGTTACCTGTATAAAAGACATCTGGAAGCCAGAAATCTTGCTGATTATTAGGGGATCAAATGCTTATTTCACTCAATAAAATGCAAATCAATTTGTAACTTTTTTGAAATAAACCTACCATTAAAATTTTAGACTGATCATTTCTCTATCAGTGGGCAAACATACAAAATCAGCAGTGGATCAAATACTTTTTTCCCGTTACTATAAACACCCGTCTAACAGAGAAAATGATGGGTGGTTCTAAAGTCTCAAGGCTTTTGCAGCTGTCAATCAAATCCTGTGATGAGGGATCAAAGCAATCTGGATTTACTGTGATGTTTCTTTAGCTAACATATAGTGCTCTGGGAATCTTTTGTCATGTACTAATGTGTTTATCTGTAGAAAAACAAAAGTGTGTGTGTATGTATATGTATATATGTATATGTATATATATATATATATATATATATATATATATATATATATATATATATACATACATACACTTTAAGTTGCCAGTAGACATGCCAGTCAGAAGCTAAGATGCTTTTCTATGTTGTTGTTGTTGGCAATGATGCAATATTTGGCTCATACACTAGATCAGCCATTCTCAACCATGGTATCATGGTTCTGTGGATCACTAGGGTTCCTGCAAAGTTTTTCAGGGGTTCCTTGAGCAATGGTTGACTGACCTTCCATCTGATGGTGCCATGTCCAGGGGCATAATACCAATGATCTTTTTATTGTGACCACCATTGTAAGTGGTGCATTCTTCACCAATGTAAGGGGCAGTCTTCCTATTTTACCCCAATAAATGATTTATAGCAGGGGCTCCCTGAAACATAAACATTATTCTTGAGGGTTCCTCTGGGGTGAAAAGGTTGAGGAAGACTGCTCTAGATCATCAATGAACTTAAAGGGGTTGTAAAGGTTTATTTTTTATTTTCTAAATAGGTTCCTTTAAGCTAGTGCATTTTTGGTTCACTTATCTTTTCCTTCGATTTCCCTTCTAAATGTTTTTTTTCTTTGTTTTCTTTGTCTGAATTTCTCACTTCCTGTTCCTCCTCAGTAAGCTGTTCAGTAAGCTGTTCTGGCTGACTAACCACCACTCAGATGATGGTGTGAAGTTTACTGAGGAGAAACAGGAAGTGAGATATTCAGACAAAGAAAAAAAACATTTAGAAGGGAAATTGAAGGAAAAGGTAAGTGAACCAACAATGCACTAGCTTAAAGGAACTTATGTAGAAAATAAAAAATGAACCTTTACAACCCCTTTAAAGATACTGGGGTTGATTTACTAAAACGAGAGAGAATGCAAAATCTGGTGCAGCTCTGCAGGGAAACCAGCTTCCATTTTTTTTTTTTTTTGTCAAAGCTTAATAGAACAAGCTGAAGTTAGAAGCTTTCCTTCGATTTCCCTTCTAAATGTTTTTTTTCTTTGTCTGAATATCTCACTTCCTGTTTCTCCTCAGTAAACTTCACACCATCATCTGAGTGGTGGTTAGTCAGCCAGAACAGCTTACTGAACAGCTTAGGCCGCGTACACACGCGGGGACTGTTCGCTCAACTTTGTTCGTCAAACAGTTTCAGCGGACAGTCCGCTCAAAATTAGCATGGACGGACTTGCCCACACACGACGAACGAACAGTCCGCTGAAACCGTGCGCGATGACGTGAACGGCACGTACGACGGGACTAGAAAACGACGTCCTATACACTGCAATGCAATCTTCGGCGTGTAAATTCTTTCTGAGCATGCGCGAGACTTAGTTTGACGAACAAGCCTACACACAGGCGGACTGTCCGCTCAAACCAAGTTTCAGCGGACAGTTTTTCGGAATTTCCGAAAAACTTTGTTCGTCAGACTGTCCGCTGAAACTGTCCGCTGAAAGCCCACACACGAGCGGACTGTCCGCCGAAACACTGTTCAGCGGACAAAGTTGAGCGAACAGTCCGCCCGTGTGTACGCGGCCTTACTGAGGAGGAACAGGAAGTGAAAAATTCAGACAAAGAAAAAAAACATTTAGAAGGGAAATTGAAGGAAAAGGTAAGTGAACCAACAATGCACTAGCTTAAAGGAACTTATGTAGAAAATAAAAAATGAACCTTTACAACCCCTTTAAAGATACTAGGGTTGATTTACTAAAACTAAAACGAGAGAGAGTGCAAAATCTGGTGCAGCTCTGCAGGGAAACCAGCTTCCATTATTTTTTTTGTCAAAGCTTAATAGAACAAGCTGAAGTTAGAAGCTGATTGGCTACCATGCACAACTGTACCAGATTTTGCACACTCCAGTTTTAGTAAATCAACCCCATTGTTTGTTTTCTTACAATATAATAACATATTATATAGGAAAAGGCCACATCAAGCTGTCAGAAGAGGATTCACACCAAGCAAACCAAGACCAGTTGGAGTCCCGGCTATATGGCAATGGAATGGAAACGCCGTATTCTTCAGCGCGTCACAACGTTTCCAACCAAACTACAAGGACATCAGCCGGTGTGACAAACCAAGAAAGAAAGGCAAGCGAATCTCCGGTATCACAGGTACATATGTACATTCTACTCAGACATCTTTTTCGTCTCAGGTCATCTCACTTGTTCTGTCCCTCAGGGCAGTAGCAGATGTGTATGTGGTGTGATGAGAAAGGACAATCTGCATATTTTTTTGTTCAGTACAATCGACACCAAAGTCCTGATGTATTTCAAATACTTCCCACATATTAACAGATATGCCAAGATTGACCCCAAAGATAATAACCATGTGCCTAGAGGCTATGCACAGCTGGGCTTTTGGTCTTACTACCTCCCTAGCAGTTTTGCATCTGCTTGCCAATAAGCAATGAAGTTGTGTTTTTGTAGTCTACAAGAGGACTCCAGCTTCTGTTTAAAAAGTGTATTGTGTTCAATTTTGTTAACCATACTCATGCTTGTCTTACTATTTTCTTCCAACAGGATCCTTGGGAGTTGACTGCCATCAGTGCTCCCACTGGTCAGTCTTTTACCATCTACAACGGTGTAATAGATCTCAAGGCGATGGACTTTTTGGCCTTTAAGCAGCATTACTGTCTTAGCTGGGGTAGTTTTATGACTTTTCTGGAGAGCTTACTAAGGTTACTCCAGGATTACGCTGTTCCTGCTGCAGTGGTAAATGGAGAGAGGATGAAGATAGCTACGTTGGATGTGGAGTTGGGTAAGGCTCCTTCAATATCTCAGCTGCTGTCTGTGTTGGAGAACAGATCCTGGGTTCACACATTCTTGAACCAGCCCGGGCAGCGGTACAAGGGAAGAGAAGGGAGGTCAGCAGCTGCTCTGAAGATCCAAACCACATGGCGAGGGTATAAAGACAGGGTGGCATACCTCGCCCACCGTCGGCAACGATGGGCTGCTGGTGTCATCGCCATTGCCTGGCTGCTGTATGTGCAAAAATCCAGAGTACGTAAGATGTTGCTGGAATCCAGAGACCACCATTTACAGAACTTCCGATCCAGAGCAAAGGTCAGTACCTATTCTTTATCTGTGTTCTGCTACTAGACAAAAAAAGGAGACCATTGAGCCACTTACCTCACTTAGTATGTCCATAAAATGATTTGGGGTTGATTACCTAAAACCAGAGCATGCAAAATCTGCATAGAAACCAATTGGCTTCCATGTTTTGTCAAAGCTTAAAGCGGAGTTCCACCCTAAAGGTTAAGCTCCGCTTGTTTCTACCTCCCCCTCTACTGCCACATTTGCCACTTTTTGGGGGGGAAGGGGGAGCAAGTACCTGGTTTTATTAATATTTTACAAAGAAGAAAAAAACACAGGTCACTGACTGATCACTGTGATCGCCAATTACAGGGGTGTATGACTGACACCAGTTCTAGTGTTTCGCCCTCTGCCCTCCTCCCTCTGCTATGGAATACTGGTGACTAGTGATGAACTTTGGTTTGGTCCAAACCCAAGTTTGTCCGAACCCAGAAGTTAGCTGTCATTGCTGGACCAATGATCTGCAGGCGGGAGATTCCCCACTCCACAGCTCATGTACACAAAGGGGCAGGGCTGCTTGTGACATCGTTGACCTTATATGGGCACGTGGCCCTATTAGGTCGATGATGTCACACGCATCCCTGCCACTTTGTATATGTGCAACTGCAAGGTGGGGAATCTCTCACCCACAGCACATTGGCCAGGCAATGGCAGCTGACTTCTGGGTTTTGATGGACCGCAAATGCCAACTTTTCTTTTGCCTAATTTTCTCTGCCCTACACGGCTAACATGTACCTAGTGCTGATGTAGAAAGGACCACAGATACCAGGGTGCCTTTACGAGGCTCTGTGGCTTACGCATGAGTTTGCAAATGCTTGCAGACTAAACCCCTGTTTTTAATGTACTGTTAGACAGGTTAATTTGGTTGTCTGCGAGCTGGTGGTAATTAGGCTTGTTTTTTTCTTGGGCATTCCCCAGGCCTTGTTGTTAGTGCTGATGTAGAGGAGCAGAGGGGGGGGGGGGGGGGGACATCAAACAAACATGGTGTGCCAGTGCTATTGAGCACCTTTTATTGAGTACTCCTTTTCAACCAGTGATTTCAATACAATGCCCAAGGCTGTAATGCTGCACAGTGAAAATCTGTGGCTTTGTGTATCAAAAAAGGCAGGCAGATTAATTTGCTGGTACACAATTTTGGGGCAATTTAGGGCAAATATTAGGCATTTTCTTTCAAGGCATCCCTGAAGAACCCACAAGGCACCCTGGTTGAAAAAGTCTGCACTAGAGCAAGATGTAACAGCAGAGGAGGGACTAAATACTCTCTCAGCAGCCAGCACCAGGTGGTGCTGATTACTGGGATCTGCTGGCTGCTGGGAGACACCTGCTGGCGGACACTGGAACTACAAACTTCCCCTCTGGGAAGCATAGGGCCACCAGCAGATGATCCAAGTCCTGACACTACTACTACTATCTGATGACATCTAAAGGGCCGTACTTGTAGCTGATTCCTGGCTCCAGGTCAGTTCCAACCACAGCCACTATCGCAGCACTGATGAAGGAGGAGGCATTTCCCCCGAAACGTGTTGGATTTACTTATCACCCGTGAACTGTCAATTTCAGTAAACTTCTTCTTAACCTGAGCGTGCCTCCACCTCCATCCAAGACTACTGGTGACTAGTCCTTCGTCCCCTCCCAGTCGTTTTTTTGGGGCGCAGCTTCCAGAGTTCCGTCCCTCTTAGTCGTCCCTCTGATGCAGTAAGAGTATCTGTGTCTGGTATTGTGCGGGGGAAGCACAGATTGCACGGCCTGTGTACATTTCACAATCAAACCTCTTTCCTCACTTACAGGGGGATTAAACACCTCTGCGCTGTCATTGCTCTGTCAAGAAGTATTTAACACGGCCTTTTAATTAGTGCGCACCATTTCATTTATATTTGCTTTACCTCCCACCTACCCCCACCCCACACTTTCCGTGTTAATTCATATTCTTTTAATTAAAGCGAGTACGGCCTTAATCTCCCCTCACCAGCCGCATCATGCAGCCGCCTAATTAAATTAATTGGGGAGGGGGGGGGTGCGGAGATGTTTTTAAAGCATATAATTAAATCAATTAATATAATTTAAGCTTGGATTAACCGTACGGCAGGATGAAGGAAGGAAGCTTAAGACCCCCCTCGCCCTCTCCGATAAGTGTGTTCCAGACTGCCTCTCTCACTCATTGCTCTTCCCTTGATTTTTTAGCATCTGGCATCCAACTGGAATCACATCAGGACGTGCAGGAGGAGCATTATCCATATCCCATCATTAGGTAAAGAGCTCTTAGCCTCCAGATCTATCAGCCACCTCTATTACCCAGCACATTACGCTTCCCTGATTGAGTTCAGCGCGGGGACCTTCTCTTATTCAGATGGGTCTCTGCAGGAAAATGTTCTCGACATGATGAGAGTGATATTACCAGACCCGCACTAGAAGCGGCGTTTAATTCGGGGAGTTAAACAAATAAACTCATTATGGGATGTGGGGGATAAGGAGGGAGACGAGCAGCCGAGGGGCCATTTCTGATAATTTGCTTTTCATCTGTGTGAAATGAGTTAAGAATCTTCTGTGTGCATATGTGTGTGTGTGTGTGTGTGTGTGTGTGTGTGTGTGCGTGTATCTAGCTGTGTATGTATGGATGGATATGGGTTTTATGGGAATGGTGTGCATGTGCCAATCTGTGCCTATGGTTCTCTTTCTATGTGCATGTTTTTGTTTTGTTTTTTGCATGTGTGTGTATGTATAGGTGTATGGGTTTTGTGTGTACCTAGCGTGTGTGTATGTATGTATGTATGTGTAGGTAGCTGTGTATCTTTATGTATGGATATCGTTTTTTATATGAATGGTGTGCATGTGCCAATCTGTGCATATGGTTCTCTTTCTATGTGCATGTTTTTGTTTTGTTTTTTTGCATGTGTGTGTATGTATAGGTGTATGGGTTTTGTGTGTACCTAGCGTGTGTGTGTATGTATGTATGTATGTGTAGGTAGCTGTGTATCTTTATGTATGGATATCATTTTTTATATGAATGGTGTGCATGTGCCAATCTGTGCATATGGTTCTCTTTCCATGTGCATGCTTGGAAAGAGATGCTTTTCTTTTGCATTTGTGTGTATGTATGGGTTTTATGTGTGTATGTGTACATATGTGCAGCTAGCAGTGTATGTATGTATAGATATGGGTTTTATGTGAATGGTGTGCCAATTTGTGCATATGATTCTCTTTCCATGTGCATTTTTTTTTTTTTGCATTTGTGTGCATTGATGAGTTTTGTGTGTCTGTGTGTGCTTAGAATGTGTA